>NC_052049.1:182953254-183133254 GCF_903992535.2 Arvicola amphibius
AAAGTTTACATAGCTGAAGTATTAATAAATGCATACAAACCTGAATTCTGTATATGAGGCGTTACCCTACTGAAGCAAAGAGAATAAACAATTTCCTTGGGTAAACAAAGTTGAAGAAATTCATGTTAAAAGAAGTTCTTCAGGGTGAGGACAAGCAAGAGGCTAAAAAAAAATCAAAAGAATGACATAAAAGGAATAAATTGGTAGAAGATAAAAGTTTTTATTCTCCCTTATAGAGCTAAAAGAAAACTGGCTCAGGTGATATAACTCCAAAACAGCGGTGGTTATGGTATAAGGTTAAATGGAAGTGACAGTAGCAATGCCATCAAACAGAAGAACGCGATTGAGAACACTTGGTTACAAGGTGTCATGGCTAATATTGACCTCCAGCTTATCAGAATCGACAGTCACCTAGGAGACAAGCTTTTGGGCATATCTTTGGAAGAGTTTCTCATTGCGTTCACTGAGATAGGAAGATACAATCTAAATGTGAACAGTGCCCTTTCATAGGCTGGGATGTGGATAGCGACATTTACAGGCTGGGAATATAAAGGAGAAAGTGAGCTGAGAATGAGCACCATCTCTCTGTGCTTCCTGCCTATGAATGCAATGCAACCATCTGCCTCAAGCTCCTGCCGCCATGATTTCCCGGCCACGATAGACTGTGCCCTCAAACTGGGAACCCAGAAAAGTTCTTCCTTCCCTGACTTGCTTTCACGAGGCATTTTGTCACTGGTCAACCTAGGCACGGGGATGGGTGGAAGGGCCTTGGTCCTACCTCAATGAGGTGATGGGACTGACTTAGTTGATTTCCCAGGGGAAGCCTTACCCTCTCTGAGGAGCAGATAGGGGTGGGGTGGGGAGATGGTGGAGGGACAGGAGGAGAGCAGGGAGGGGCAATTAGGATTTTGAAATGCAAAAACAAACAAATAACTTTAATATTTTTATGTAATGAAAAAAATAAACTAACTAGCTATGTGGTAGTTTAATGTGAAGTCCATTTTGGAACAGTTAGAACTTCACATGGGCAGCTAGACGACAGCAAGATACTCTATGGGAAGGGAGGAGGAAAATTCCAATCATGAAATGCTTCACTAAAACCAAAGTAGAGTTTAAAAAAAAAACAAATATGTAAGGAAGAAACCTCAACACTTTTGTTAAATGGAAATGATATAAAATAGATCGTAAGACATTTTGAAAAGCCAAATATGTTATTGACAAGAACCCAGTTTAAATATTTGGACACAGACAACTAAAAAGTAAGTGATGGAGAAAGATACATGGTGCTGGCACTGCCCACATGTGTCAGAAATAAATACAAGTCTATAATGGATAACATAAGTATTCGCTTTAGGACACCAAAAAAAGACTGTAAATCATGCCTCAAGAAAATGGTGGAAAATCAAAACTAAAGTAGATGAAGAGATAGTTCAGTGGTTAAGAGCATTTGCTGATGTTGCAGAAGACAAGAATTCTTTTCTCAGCATCCTCATCAAGTAGCTCATAGTCCCCTGTAACTACAGCTCCAGGGGACCCTATGCTTTCTTCTGATCTGTTACCTGAGCATACACATTCACAAGCTCGTGTGCACAAGTGTGCGCAAGCATGTGCGCGCATCGCGCGCGCGCGCACACACACACACACACACACACACACACACCTCCAAGGAAGGTTCTACTCCATGCTAAAGATTAGATGGCTACCGCAAACAGAACTCCATGCTCTGTGTGTGTGTCTGTGTGTGTGTCTGTGTGTGTGTGTGTGTGTGTGTGTCTCTGTGTGTATGGTTTTTGTTGTTGCTGATGATGATTTTATTTTAAGAGAGATCAAGAACATGAAGTTGGGTGGGTAGAGAAGTGGGGGAAGACATAGGAGGAGTTGTGCAAGAGAAAAGACTATTTTCAAATGCATGAAATTCTCAAAGAATAAATAAACATTAAAAAAGACAAACTCATCTACCCTGGGACAATTGACTCACAGCAGACAGCAAAGAGTGACAGGTCCAGGAATAAAACACTTGCCAACGTCTTAGAAATCAGTGGAGATGAACTACCCAGGGGCAATAGGAGTGTTGTCTGTGAAAGGCACCACAAGGGGCAAGGGGACTCCATGTGGCAAAAGGAGAACTCCACCTACTCCAAAATCATGTCGGTGACCTTTCCACTCATGAACGTCATAGTCCCAAAACTCATTCAACTTGGAGCCGAGGCTAACAGATCAAGACACAGGTGCAATGATTCTAGGTGTATTAGGTATAGCCAATGTTCTAGCTCTACTGGAGGGTGGTTATGTGGCATTGCATGGAAGAACTAAGAACTAAGACTAAAAAATGTCCAAAAATGGAGTAAGGTAACTTAGTCTTGAATGATGAATAGATAGCCAAAGACTTCAACTCTCAACTCCTCCATGAAACAGCTCTGTGAATCCAGAAAAATCACACAAACTTCCTGGGGTCAATATTTTTTAACCCATAAATTGAATGAAAAAGAATGGGAACTTTTAAGGATTCTTTTTGTATGATCAGTCAAGAACTATTGATTTGTAAAAGAGTGGGAATATCATTGTACTTTTCCCTCTGACCCTATTCACATGACACTCCCTTTCTTTTCCTTTTGGCTTGCCTTGGCCATCCACACTACCCTATATACCACTATTCCCCCACCCAACCCTACCTGCAACCCCACATTCTATCACTAAAATAAAGAGTACAAGAAATCAAAAGCTTAAATGAAAAGTGCCTTTATTCTTAGCTAAGTTAAACATGGGTTTAGTTCACAGCAACGGGTTGTTTTGGATTTTAGGCACACTTTATTCTGACAGCAAATGAGAAAGGCACAGCTCACTTCACCACCAAAACAGAATATGTGTACGGACTCAAACCCAGAAACAGGTACTTCAAAGGAGTTTTAGAAGGAGCCACTATAAAATTTCACTAATATTTTTGACATTTTGATCTACATCAAACTTCAAATCATAGACATATGAAAACTCTAAAAACTGATGTTGATTACACTATTATATTGCTAATGAAGTGGTTGATTTCCAGACACAGTAGAGAAAGAAAATGAAGGGGAAAAAGCTGAATCATCACAGAAGACTAAGGCCAAAGAAAAGTATGACAGCATGCATCTCAGAGTCTGGCTATGTGTCAAGGACAGAGAGGACCCGTGGACCTGGCATTTGCTTATGCAATTTCCTAGGAATAAAAAGCTGAAAAGGGAAGCCATTCTTTCTGTGAGAATGCTCAGCTGTGCAGGTAAGCCAAGCCTGAACCTGCAGACACCAGTGGCCCCAACCCTGCTACACAAAGAGTCTTAGGATATTGGGACTTTAAAGAAATTTTCAGTTTCTTTACATTTCAGTCCCCCCCCCCTCCGCCCATGTGAGAAATGAAGTTCTGGATATTTCTGATGTTTAATGTTTTCTAAAAGGAGAAAGAGGGAGCAGAAAAAAGGTATTCTTTGTTTCTAATGTCATAATAGTATTATTATCAATGAGAACAGAGACACAAATCCACACTATCCCTTTCAGCAGGCTGAGGAGAACCTCAACTCAAACTAAATTGGGATTTGTGGCTTTGATGGAAAACAGTTTCATGGCATATCTGGTATGATGATGAGCTGGTGATTTTTATTAAAGATATTTTAATACAGGTTTTAATACAAGGGGTTAAGAGAAAGAGGGGATCTTGGTGAAATAAAGGAAAATACCGCAAAAGCATGGGTGTGGGCTTCTCCAAGAGAGGCACAGAAAGTACAATTCATCTAAATGTGAAGATGGGCTCCTTGAGAGACAACAAGCAATTAATTGTCTTGGCATTCACCAACTGATCTAGCTTCATTTCTGTTGCTGTAATAAAAACTACCCTGATGAAGAGCAACTAGTTGAAGAAGGTGTTTATGTCAGCTCAATTCAGGGTGACAGATGATGTAGGGGAGCCAAGATAGGAACTTCAGACAGTAATGTCACATCCACAACCAAGAACAGAGAATAATGAATGTATGCAAACTTGTTTGTTTGCTTATGCTTGGCTCAATTTCTACACTAGTACACAGTTCAGGACTCAGTATATAGGGAATGTCTAGGTATTCCCACAATGATTAATTAAGACATTTCATACAGGTATGCCAGAGGCAAACACAATGTAGACAAGCCATCTTTGAGATACTCTTTCCTGGTGACTCTAGGTTGAATTAAGTTGACATCATACCATGTAAGCCACTTTTGGGAACTCTCAAGATACATTTCAAAGTGTTACTAAAATGCAACACCTGCCCCATTGATAAGAGGGAAAATTGAGGAGGCTCTAAAGGTTACTAAGATGCAGTTATGATTTGAAAAGGTAAACCCACCAGTGTTTCGCAAGGATTTTAGCACATGTCCTTTTCCTGGAAAAGGGAGTTTCTGGAAAGAGTCCTAAAAACTGCAGACTTTAGCTGAAAGGCCTCAAATCTCTTTGTCAATTACACAAGAGTTCTTACTTCTTTGCTGGGAAGAGGCATAAATGAGAATATTCTCTCATGAGCTTTTGACTTTAAATACTTGGTCCTAGTTAGTGATGTTTTTAAGGGAGATATAGGAAGTGTGACCTTGCTGATGGAAGTACATCACTGGGGGCAGGCTTTGAGGTTTCAAAACCTTGACCCAGTCCCAGTTCACTATTTCTGTCTCCTTGTGATTTGAAATATGAGCTCTCTGATATTCTCCCTCCATGCCTTCCTAGTGCCACATTTTCCAACCATGATGGTGAGGGACTCATCTCTCTGAAACTGTAAGCCTAAATAAACTCAACCCTCTATGAGTTGCCTTAGCTATGATGTTTTGTTACCACAACAGGACAATATTTAATACATGGCTTCAGCTGGGTTCTTCAGCAGAACTCCTCTCTCTTCTCTTGTCCTCAAGATTTTCTGTCTTTGTATTCTGCCTCATTTTTCTCTCTAAGACTTTGATTCCTTAATCTTTTGGGTTGGGGAAGGAAGAAGGCCCATATTCTATAATTTCTTTTTAACAAGGATATAAGCCCTACCTATTCAAGTGCTCACATATTACCCCATGCAAGCAACTGGTAATTCTGCCAGGTGGGTCACCTAACTCCAAAGGGAACTTGAAACAACATTCCATTAATTAAGAGTCTCAGTCAGGCTGACCTAAGGGATATTTGAGAAGCCAAAGGCTGGAGAACAGAAGGTCTCTGTTTAAGAACTTAGGACTTTTCCTGACAGTGAGAAACATCTGCTCCTGGCAGTACCAATCTACTTCGATAGGAAGATGGGCACCAAAGAGGTTCCTTATGGAGTCTTAAAGAGAGATGTCATTCACATTAAAGCTTGCTAGACTGATGTGGGATTCCCCTCTGTATGCTGTGAATACCATTGGTTAATAAAGTCACTGCTTTGGGCCTATAGCAGAGCAATAGGGGAACAGAGCTAGGCAGGGAAAACTGAACTAAATGTTGAGAGAAGGAAGGCAGAGTTAGAGAGAAGCCATGTAGCCCCACTGGAGACAGATGCCAGAATTTTATCTGATAAGCTGCTGCCATATGGTGATACACAGATTAATGGAGATGCATTAAATTAATATGTAAGAGTTAGCCAATAAAAAGCTGGAGCTAAGGGGCCAAGCAGTGTATTAAATAACATATTTTCTGTGTGAGTATTTCAGGAGTCTGGACAACCAGGAACCAACAAGCAGCCTTCCTTCAACAAATTGGCACCCAATGTGGAGCCAACTAAAATCCACGTAAAACCTGAGAGGGCTTGCAAAGTTTAGCTGCAGTTTTTTTTTGTTTTTTTTTTTTTTTTTTTTTTTTTTTTTTTTTTTTTTTTTTTTTTTTTTTTTTTTTTTTCTGAATGGGCTTTGCTTGCTGGTGGCACACTCCTTTAGGAGAGGTTTTCCTGATTCATCAGTAGCAGAAAAAAAAACATGCTGTTTGGAAATGCTGGTTTTCTGGACCAGACTGCCAACACAACCTCTGGTTCTTCAAGGAGACCAAGCATTTGAATAGGGTTTGTGAGCAACATGTTACAGCTTGCTTGGTAGCAATATAGACTGGCTGTGTGCCTAGAGATGGGACACTGTGCATGGCTCTCAGAGGTGGCAAGCAGCTCTGCCATGCTGGACTGAGCAAGGCAAGATGGCAGTACTATATTTTCCCTAGCAACGGTGCCACTTAAGTTTTTAAGAAGCACTTAGCATTTTAGGCAGTGCTCATGGACAGTAAAGAATTACAGATACACAATAGGACAGACTCAGACATAAAAGACCTATGTGGATAAATTTATGTAGGCTTGGGAGAGAGAAGAAAAAGAATATAGACAGTTATAAAAAAAGTAATTGGTTTTTTTTTTTTTAAAAAAAGGTAAAGTCTTTAAGGAGACAGAGTAGATTAAAGGAGTAAAGATAATAAATAAATATTAAAAAGTAATAGAGTAAAAACAAATAAGCCACATAAAGATGTAAAATTTACAGAGAGTCTGAATTATGTATATTACTGTGTTTTCTTTGAATTTTTTGACTGTAAAGGAGCTAAGTACAAAGAGACATTTAATTTTAAGGGCTGCTAAGCTAAACCAACATATATATTTTAAATGTATCTTGATTTCAATAATTTGGGTCTAAGTATATGTTATTTTAGAAAAGAAGTTCTTTCATTTCCACAGAAGATGAGAACCTGTGGATTGCTTCCAGAATAATCTGGTTTGATGGACCAAGATCCCCTGAAAGGTCACCTTGAACACCCCTCAAAAAATTACTTTGCACAATAAACAGCCAGAAGAATTTTGGAGAACTACGCTCATATTCCCAAATATTGTTTATAAATGTTTGTTTACATTTAAAGGGAGATATCCTATAGATATTTGCATTGGTATGGATCTTGGTTTATTGATACAAATTTAAAGTCAATTTTGATATATATATATATATATATATTTCTGCTATTGATTAAGGTTGTGGTTGTGCAGCTCATTTAAAAATGTAATATATAATTTAAGAAATAGAGGTAAATAGAGAGTCATTTATAGTAGTCAAGCTTATGTTAGTTATGTTTTCTAAATATATAGAGATATATTTCATTTAGATAGGTGTTGGAGCCCACATGGGCCTTGACAGTAGAGCATGAGACTCTTAATCTCAGGGGTGTGGGTTCGAGCCCCACGTTGGGCGCCATTATGTCGAGGCCCATGTGGGCTCCAACATAGATAACTATTTTCCCTAACTAGACTGGAACGGAGTTGTGAGGAATAATCAGACACAACTTACACAGTTATCCTTAAAGAGCAAGATCTCTCACTTATTCTTCAAACAGTTTATATATCATCACAACAATTGAGCGGGAAAACACATTAGGCTGTATCCTAGGTAACCAGGTGAATGGTCTTTTGTCACGTCCGCATCTACCTGTTTGCGAGTATGCTAGCTGTCATGTAGGCCATGAATTAGCATCTCTATAAGACATCCTGCAAATTACAAAAGAAAGGAGCACCAAACATCCTGATCAGCTTCAGCCAACACCTCTCCTCAGGCAATCTACATTAATAACAAAAAAATAGAAGCAGCACATCCAGGCTGTTGTTAGGCTGAGACAGCTTGTCTGCAAAGCTATGTGACCACCTCAGACAGGGCCTATGGCTCTTGTGCCATACTGAAATATGGGCCTTCAGATAGGTATTTTGCAAACCTTTCAAAGACTACAGAATATAGCATTTAAAATGTTTAAGAACTTAGGACTTTTCCTGACAGTGAGAAACATCTGCTCCTGGCAGTACCAATCTACTTCAATAGGAAGATGGGTACCAAAGAGGTTCCTTATGGAGTTTGCTAGCTCTTTGGGCAATAGACTGTTCTTACCTGGACTGCTTGATGAACTGGACATATAGGATCCACAGAGAAATGACTGCTGAACTTGCCTAAAGGTGAGATGATCCTTCAGGGTTCCTGTTTCATAAAAGAGTCTGCAGACATTCTATAGGACACAGAAAAAACTGACTGACAAACTGTCAATATAGCCAGAACTGTCTTTGAAATCTCCCATTTCATGGAAAAGTCTGCCAGATACTATGATCCAATAGGCTGAAGATGGATGCCTCAACAGTACAGAAGATCTTTGTGTGACTGTCCAGGCAGCGAGATGGCTCTGTCAATTCAAGAGTTTTAAAGTTGCTTACAATGTACTCCTGTTTACTTAGGTAATATTACATACTTTTGTGGTCTTTGATGGAGGTAAAGAATTGACAGATATAGTTTTCCATAGTTATGATAAAGGAAAAATGAGATTTTAATATAGTAACTGTAATTCTTGCTTGATACCTGTTTTGTTATATGTAATTTTACTATGTTAAAGTTAAAACCTTCCTTTTTATTTAAACAGAAAGGGGGAGGTGATGTGAAATTTCCCTCTGTATACTGTGAATACCATTTGTTAATAAAGGAACTGCTTTGGGCCTATAGCAGAGCTATAGGGGAACAAATCTAGGCATGGAAAATGAAAAAGAATGCTGGAATAAGGAAGGCAGAGTTAGAGAGAAGCCATGTAGCCCCACCAGAGACAGATGCCAGAACATTAGTCAGTAAGCCACTGCCATGTGGTGATAAACAGATTAATGGAGATGGGTTATATTAATATGTAAGAGTTAGCCATTAAGAAGCTAGAGCTAAGGGGCCAAGCAGTGTTTTAAATAATATAGTTTCCGTGTCATTATTTCGGGTCTGAGCTACTGAACTGCTAGGAACCAACAAGCGGCCTTCCTCCAACACTAGACCTCACCCTCCTCCCCATTTTCTTGTTTCAGTAATAATGTAGGAGAGTTAAGGATCTCACACGGCATACAAGCAGACAGATGAGAGCACACCCAAAGCATGAAGATGCAGCTGTGATATGAGTGATGGGAAGATGAATGACACCACGTGAACTGTGATGACCCACCTGAAGAAAGGCCAAGACCCAGGCATGGTTGAACTTAGGACAAGCAACCCCAAAGTGTGGCATCTTGACATCTGAGAAATGGTAGAAGCAAGAAAGTGTCTTCCATTTGTCCTTGTCTTTCTTCCTATAACTTCTCATAACACCCCACCATGAACCTCTTGCTGAATGGAAAACATTTCTCCTACAGTTAAGAGAAAGGAAATGGGAAAGAAGTCTCAAGTCAAATCTTAAGGGATTCTAAATGATCTAATCAAGCTAGACAGTATCCAGGAAGGCAAAGGTAAGCTCAGGAAAAAAAAATAGATTCTCCCAAACAGGGGGTTCATGGCTAACCCTGTTGATGGGTCAGAGGAGCCAACATCAGCCCTGTGAGATGCTCACTGAACTCAGTGACCAATAGGTCACTAGGGATCCAGGTGACAGCTGACAGAGTGACTAGGCAGGGAGGAACATGTCTACTGTTATTAACTCCGTGACTGGAGGTCAAGTTGAGCCTTAGTTTCTGGCTGTCATGATACCTGGCAGTGTGTGTTAGATCACATTGCCTGCATAGCCATGGCATACCTAAGATGTACTCTCCTGGTATTAGTTCCCATTTAGCTTACACCACAATTTTTCTTGATAGGATTTTCCAGAGAGACAATACTATAATAGCTTTTTAGGAACATACTGATTACAAGTACAGCTAAGCATGACAAGAAAATCAGAAGAAGCTATCTGTGAGTAACTGAGACAGATGACATGGGAACCCACGCCTATCATCTTCAGTGTTGATAAAACTACTGTGATCATTTGAAAGAGCTTCTCTTCCCTACTGTGGCCTGTGTCCAAGCTTTCATTTCCAAAATGACCCCCTACTTACTAAGATCCATCCTCCTCTGAGAATTTATTTAGCTGACTTGCAATTCTGGGCATCAGAGCAAGGGCTCTCTTGCTGAGCCTCATTTATAGCATTTCTTGTTAAGAATTTATTCTTAAAAAAATTCACCTAAATCCCCATCTATTGACATTCTTCAGTAAACAGCCACTGACTAGGAAGCTAAGGGAGAGTGCTCTCTTGGCCCAGTCTCATAAAGCAATCAGTGTTAACTTTAGCTTTACACCTGTTGTATCCAACCTCAGAGTTGGGCTCACACATTACCTCATGCAAGCAACTGGCAGCTCTGCTAGGTGGCTTACCTAAGTCCAAAGGGAAAGTGAAACAGCACTCCACTAATTTACAATTTAGTCACAACTTTAAGACAACTTTTAACTAATCCATGGCAGCTAGGATCTGAAGTCAGAGAACTCTGGCTCTCAAGCATTACCTTTTCCCACTATATCCATTTCTTCTTAATTCAATGATGTAGCAGCATTAAGAGACTGAAAAAGAAGTCCAATAGTATTGACAACAAAGGAGTATATATATTGTTTGCCAATCACATTGCCAGATTTAACAACTCAAAGTACAAGAACTGTAGTTAACTGAATTTCAGAAGGAGAATCATGGTGTGTGTGTGTGTGTTTGTGTGTGTGTGCACATGAGCACATGTGCATGTGTATAATTATGTCCTATATAGTATCAGGGACGTGTTATCCTGAATATTTTTCCAGATATCTGTAACTATAGAAAATTTAAAACAATAATAAAATTAAAGAAAGTAAGTATTTCTGTTAGCACCTCATACTCAGCATCTAAATCATCTCCAGATGGAAATACCTGTCCAGGAAAGGAAAGTTCTCCCGCCTATTATATCACACACACACACTTTGACTCATCACTACATGAAAGTCTTCTCTATAATCTCAGTACCTTACAGCATTTGATTCTGGTTAGCAAAGATGGCCCTGTAAGTCATTTTCTTCCTGATTTCCCATGTGCCTCTATAGAGAGATGGAGTCCAGTTTCACTGTACTTGAGCAGAGGGCAGTCATGCACACACACACACACACACACACACACACACCTTAAAACACACATACACACAAAAAACTATAACAAATGTGATACCCTGGGACTTCCAAGGAGTTAGCAGAAGCCATGAAGCACCCAACAGTCTTCTGGTTTGCTCATTGTTAGAACCTCTCTTTGAGAATGCTCTCTTTAGAATCCCCCTAATGAACAAGGAAGTATAAAGAATACACACATGGGGTCCATGGATAACCACAGGTAAAAGCTTAGCCAACATCACCAACTGCCATTTGTATAAATATCCAGAGTCACCAAATCTTCAGACAGTTCAACCCCAATCTCCTTCTCTAAATGAGCTGCCCAAGAGCCCTGGCACAGGAACCACACAAAGGAAGCCCCAGTCAGGCCAGAAGTATGAGATGTAGTAATGAGCTAATTTTCAATGCTGAGCATGTTTTATTATTCAGCATCAGATAATCTAAAGAGTAAGAAAAAAGTGCCACATGTATGCCATCTGTTCCATAAACCTCAGTAGCATCGAGGTGGTGCGTCTCAGGGAACATGGTTTAGAAAACTTGGTAGTAACCTACGTATGTTTCTATCCAGGTTGTATGTATCTATGTGTGTATATATCACAATCTAAGTGAGCTATTGGTTCAAAATCACTGAAATAATAGACTTTCTGAAAGGCTAGTATGATGGTCACTTTTAATTGTCAGCTTAGACACAGTCTAGACTCCCCCCATCTCCAGGAAGAGAGTCCCAATAAGGAATTGTCTAGATCAAGTTGGCCTGGGGAATTTCTGTGATTGACTGTCTTGACTATGGTAAATCATGGAAGAAGACTCAACCGATTGCAGGCAACCACTCTCTGGGTTTGACTTCTGAACTGTACAAGATGGAAGGAAGCTGAATAGTAGACATGCATGTGTTAATTTTTGCTCTGCTCTTAGATAAGTAACTCACTGTTTCAAGTTCTTGCCTTATCCTTCCCGCAGTGATGCCCAGTAACTGGAATTGGGAATACAATAAACCCAGTCTCCCCTAAGCTGCTTTTTGCCAGGTTATAATATCATAGCAACCAAAATGAAATAAATTGCATAGTCTTTCAAAGGGAACTGTACTGTAGACATATTTAGATTCCATGGCATATATGATAGTTTCTTGAATGGATAAAAAACGATAAGTAATTCGATTGGGGAAAATATACACATGAGAAGGAATATTTGAAAGATGTTCTCTTCTAGAAAATCCAGAATGAAAAAATAGCTGAAGGCAGAATTCCCTTTAGTTAGAAAGAGGGGTGCCAGCATAAGGCCTATGTCTTCACACAAAGCAGAGCATTCGGCCCACAGCTCTTGAGTAGGGTTGGACTGTCAGAACTGGCAACTGCTCACAAGCTACGCAAGCCACACCTTTGAGTTCTGCACACAGACAGAGCTTCACCCGTGAGACAAAGTTAAAGGGTAAGGAATATTTATCTCCACCTGTCTTCCTGAGAAAAGATCTCAAGCGATAAAACTATAATTCTCCACTGTTCCCTGCCATGCGAACTGCTGACACTTCTTCCCTCTTTGGTGCAGCATGGAAAGCTGAAAGGCATTTTTAACTCCTCGTTTACCTCCTTTTAATAAAAGATAAAGATGGCATATTCTTTTGCAGGTTCTCTTAAAACCAAGTATCTTCAGAATCAACTGCTTGAAGGAAAGGAATTTTATTTACGGATTCAGCTGAGATGACAGGATGTTAAAAACGTACAAATAAGTTGTTACAAACATCGTCGTCATTTTAGTGTAGTTATCAAAGTACAATGGATATAATAATGAAACACTTCTCAGAGGGAAGCCAGGCAAGTGAAAGGATAAGCAGAATGTAGACAGGACAAGTCCTGCTGTCCTTCTCGGTCTTGAGGAGGGCATAGAAGGAGGAGGTCAGTGAGGGTGACAGGCACAATGGGCCAGCTCTCTACAGACTGCTTTGTGTAAACTACGGTCCCACCCTCTTATTTATTTTACAGATGAAGATGTAGGCTTAGACAGAAAGCTGAACACACTCTTGGAGTGGGCAGGACCACTTTCTCTAGAAGCAGCACTGTATGTGCATGTGTGTGTGTGTGTACACATGTGTGCACGCACACACGTGTGCAAGCACAGTTACATGCATGTGCATGTACATGTGTATGGTATGTGTACATGTGAGGGTGAGTATGTGTGTCTACATGTGAAAGAGTGGAATGTGCACATGTGTGATTGCATGTGTACAAGTTTGTATTTGAGCACATGTGTGTGGAGGCCAGAGATCAATGCCAAGTGTCTTCCACAGTCAATCTGAATTCTGTGTTTTGAGACAGAGTTTCTCTCTGAACCTAGAGCTTACTATCTGGACTAGATTGCCTGTTCATTAAACCAATCTTGACTCTTCTGGTGTCCTGTTGCCTCCATCCCCAGGCCCTAGTACAGCAAGGACAAATTTCCCTATAGCCTTGGATAAGCTGGACCTCAATAGAGTTCATGCTATAGTTCAACTCACAGAACTCAGCCTGACTCTGCCTCCAGAGTGCTGGGATTGAACGTGTGCCCCACTGTAACTGGCCATGCCTGGAGTTTGACATTGTCGAAGGGGATACAAACTCAGGTCCTCATGCTTGGATAGCAAGCGCTTTACCAAGTGGACTATCGCCCAGCCCTGGTAGTAGCATTCTTATTAAAAAACTTGCCTGCCATTTGTTAATGTAATGCTATTTAAAAGAGAGACACAGACACCACAGATACCCAGAAAATCTCATGAAATGCAGTACAGGATCACTGACGGCAAATCATAGGCACAGACAGAGTAAGCTCAGACACATGGCAAATAGGCTGGGTTACCAGAGAGCATGAGAAAAGAGCTCACAGATGTGAGGAGACGGATGACCGAAGATGCTCAGGTGACTCTGTACAGCTTCAAATGCTTCAGGTTCAACTGTGCTCCCTGCATCAGCCAGCAAGCAGTCTAATAGGATCAAGGTCATGGTAGATTCCTTGGGTTCCCTGAGAAAGAGTCTTATACACATACATACACAGGAGAGGGAAAGAGAGAGGGAAAGAGAGAGGGATGGGAGAGGAGGAAAGGGACATAAAGGAGTTCATGCACACACAGCCTGAATATTCTTGATATTCAAACCACCTGGATTACCTCCTCTCTCATTTAACATTGGAGGACACTCAGAAAGTCCACTCTATTGAAGCCACAGCCTTGACTCACCCTCTCTTTACCAAATTTTTAATTTTTTCCCATTTTAAGAAGTCTACTTTATAGTAGGCTTTATCCAACTTTATCTTCAAACTCAGTTTTATGATAGCCTAAAGAAACTGTGTCCAACCATACAGGTAGGAAAACCAAAGACTTCGGCAACTTGCCTAGAGACTCTGCTAGCTGGAGTCTTACCAGTCTAGAACCTTTCAACCTGGTTTCTCACTGTGGGCAGAACGTTTCCTCCTCGCTGTGTGTCAGGTTGTGACTCTCAGTTCCTTGAACCAACTCTGGCCTCAACTTCCCAGTTATATCAGGAAATTTTCAGAGGTATTTATGGTCTTGGAGTAAGGGAAAAGGAAAACTGCAAGTTTGAGAAGTTGAATTCAGGACATAAAAGAGCATCTAACTTATGTACAATGAAAACGTTTTTGTGGCATGAAGGTAAAAACAGTCGAGACCTGAATCATTTTGGAAATGGGTGAAGAACCTAAAGAGAAAGACATCACACATGGACAGATATGACAGTGAGTGCAGGGTGTGTGGGTTATGGACTCTGAAGCCACATGACCTGAATTGAACACACATGCAGTTGACAGGATTTTCACTGTCGGTGTGGGAGGTTGCAGACAAGCTAGAGAGGAGGCGAGTATGAACTGTGAGATACAGAATTACAGTTTAGGACCTCAGTGTAGCACACACAGAGATTCGTGGATAAATACAGAAGTAGACATGGGGAAGGAAAGGGACACGTGTGTGCTACCCTTTGTTTTCTTTATGTGTGTTATTGCATTGTTGGGGATCAGCCCAGTGCCCAACATCCCAGGCAAATGATACGCCAAAGAGTGACATTGGAAAGCCCTCCACATTTTTGCTGTTCATTTATCTATCAGTGGACATCGAGGCCAATTTATTACAAACAGTTTTGCACAGTGGGCGCCAACAATCATGGGGGGGGGGGGTCAAGCAATCTCCTTCCTACTCATTTCATTTCCTTAGAATGCAACCAGAAGTGGAATACTCTATTTTGTTTTGCTTTGTTCTTATGTGTGTGTTTGCCTGCACATACATACATATATATGGCAGTTTGCATCCAGGTGCCCATGGTAGCCAGAAGCAGGCATCAGATCCCCTGGAAATGGCGTATCATGTGGTTATGAGCCACCAAGTGGGTGCTAGGAACTGAGCTCTAGTCCTCTGCAGGAACAACCAGTGCTCTTAACCATTGTCAGCTGGAGAAAGCATCTTGGTTATGGATGAGAGCTCATGCCCACATCCTGCTCTCAGTGCTGGGACCCTGTCTGCCCTGAGCCTGTGCAGGCCCTGTGCGTGGTCTCACAGCCTCTGACAGGTCATGTGTGCATCTGTCTTAGAAGGCCTGCTTCCTTGCTGTCCTGTCCCCTCTGGCTCTTACAGTCTTTCCTCCTCCTCTTCCACAGGGCTCCCTGAGGAGAGGGAACTGATGGAGACATTCCATTTAGGACAGTGTTCCAGGTCTCTCGCCCTCAGCTCACTGTTCAGCTGTGGGTCTCTGTATTGCTCGCACTTTCCGCCAAGAAGAAGTCTCTGACGATAGCTGAGCAAGACACTGATGCATGGCTATTGTAGAATATCACGGGAGTCATTTAATCACAATGTTTCTTTAACAGCATCACATTGGGTTTGCCCCTAGGCCCATGACCTATCCTGTCTCAGGTTCTTGGCCACCTGTGTCAGACATGGGGTCCATTTTTATGTTGGTTCTAGATATCAAGCTCGAATCACCATGGTTTCAAAGCAGCACCTTCTGGTGTGAGTCATGTCCCCAACCCATTTAATTTGCATTTCTGAATTGTGCTGATGGCAGGCATGTGTTATTTTACCTGTTGGTGTTTTGTCTTCTAAAAAAAAAAAACTTGCTATTCAGGATTTTTGCTACCCTAATGCAACCCAACCCCCAGTTTTGATGACTTATTTGTGCTCTAACTCTTGAGTTGTCTGAATTTAGGAACTTAATTCCATATCAGATGTACAATTTGCAAACATTTTTGTCCGTTCCTTAGATGCTGCCTTAGTCTGTAGCTTGTTTCCTTTGATGTACAGAAGCTTATTCAATTGATGCAATTTGATGTGTATGGGTTTTGCTATAAGTGTATACTCCAAATATGCCCCAAATAAAGGGGAAAATCTAGTATTTTAATATATAAAAAATTTGAAAACATCTCTTAGATTTACTAGGGAAAACACTAGGTATTCTATTTCTCTTATTTCTTTGCTTTACTACTTTTTGCTTGGACTTATGTTAAAATGTCACTCTGTGAATAGTTGGCTGTGGGCAGCAGTGGTTAAAGATGATGGGCAGATGGGAGCCCACCATGTAACCATGATGCAATAGTTTGTGCATATATTAACAGTCATGGCAAGAGAGAAACTATTTTAAAGAGTGATGTTTGTGATTTCGGAGCACTGAAATGATGCCCTGCAAATTAAAACTCCCCCAGGAATTGCATGCCCTAGGAAGAGACAAGTTGAAGCTTTGGTAACAGTCAAAAGAGGAACTTGTCCACCAAGAAAACAATCCATACCTCACACCATCCTGATAGCTCAGCAGACCAGTTTGCTGGTACTGCATGGACCAAGACACAAAAGGATCAATAATGGGCTGGGCATACCTTGACCAGGACAGATTAGTTTTGCATAACTCTTGCCCTCAGTTGATCAAACCTCAACCTCATGTCAGGATTCTAAAAGCAGACTTGGGGTGGGGGTCACTGGACCCTTTGTTTTTCTTTGTTTCTCTTTTTAATGAGGCCACAGAGAATAAGCCTCCTTTCCCTGCTTTTCCATGCTATTGTCTGCTTAACTGATGGACTGGAGCTGGGTGGCCAAGTCCAGCTTGCTGGGGCTGCCAGTAGCACATAAACAAGACCTGCAAGGTGAACAAGCCACACCTGAATAAAGAGGATATAGCCACATGCTTGAGAGTTTCCATTAATACCAGCCTCCGCAATTCAAAATTAAACAGGTCTTTTGAGTAGAGCACATTAATTGCAAACCAAATCACTTATTGGAGGGTTTTGCTCAACTTGATAAAAAATTTAGAAGGCCAGGAAGCACTTTTGTCTATTTCTAGTCTAAGGAACACAGAGAGAGAATATAATGGGAGAATTTAACTCAGCATGTTGCAAAAATGAAAGTCCCCCTCTCGATAAATGGCATGTAGAGTTGAAGGTGGAAGCAGGTGGCACCATAGAAGCAGGACAGAGGCTTGGAAATTAAGCTTTATCATCCAGTTGCTTCAAGGACGGTGACTGATTATGATATAACTGTCCATTTTTCTCATTCCTGAGAGAGAGAGCAAACAAGGCAAGAGGGAAAAGCTTTGGGCTTCAAAATATCATGTTTTAAAGACAAAGAAGAGAGATGTTTAAGACACCTTACAGCCAGACACCTACTGAGCATGGTTCCCAAGCATCAGCAACAAGAAGCAAGGGGACTCAGTTGCACAAGTCACCCCAGGCCACCAATTCAAAGTCATCCACCAAGCCCAGAGCAGGGAGGTGGCTTGGGAGCATTAAGAAACAGCACAACCTGTCTCTTAACAAAAATCCAAACTTGGTCGCCATCCAAGAAGCTCAGAGCAAGCCTACAAACCCTTCCCTCCTTTCAGATCTTCAGGGGTATTTTTTCATGCTCTGGTCTCTGGCACATGACCCTATTTCAACAGGAATAATTTTATGAATGTGATCAACCTGTGCAATCTTGTGTGAACTCTGTATCAGTGTGCCTATTTAACCCATCCAGATTCCAAGAGCCTATCCAAACCCAGTGGAAACTGCTAGCCCTCCTACTGGAGCAGCCTGAAGCTGATGAGTAAATGCTCCTTGGATGTAGGGGTTGATACTGTCACCTCACAGAGCTCCAGCTAAAATCCTACCGGTGTCCACTCTCTTCCTTGTCCTCTCCTAGTCCTCCCATTCCTTACAGCATAAGCTGGGAGTCATTCCTCAATAAACACCTGCTCCAGAAATGTTTTCTTACTTTGTTTGTAGAGAACATGATCTAACTTACTGCCAATGAAAAAATAAGCATGAGTTTAGGATGTAGCTCAATTGGTTGAGTCCTCATCTAGCATGTATTCATTACTGGGCTCAGTCCTGAGCTCCCTCAACACTTGAAGAATATATGGGTACATGGCTGTAATCTCAGGATTCGGAAGATAAAGATGAGAGAATTGGACGTCCAAGGAAATCCTAAGCTACATGGCGTGTAGCTAAGCTGGGCTACTCAAGACCTCATCTCAAATAAAAAAAAAATATTAAATCACAGAACCTTATACAAACACAATCACATCTTCCATCTACCTAGTGTTTCTCATGGCTGCACACTGTCTTAGGGGCTCTGTGATAACTATCTCTTTTGATAACTGTTATTACTATACCTACTTTGCAAATTAGAAAACAGACATTTGATGAAAGTTAACAAATAGGAGCTAAAAGAACATTTAGCCTGAGTCCAAAGTCATGGAGTGTGAGCTCTGAGCCCCTCTCCTCTGTGCTCTAAACCTTAACAGATTTCACGCCCACATGATTCTCAGACTTAATCTACATACCACAAGGTTTCTCAGTGTAAGGACAGAGCAAACGTAGCTCATCTGAACTGCACCTTGGGAGCTAAAGAAACCATGGAGGAGAATCATGATCTGAAAATGGACTGTGGGCAGTTGATTTATAGGGTGCTGTGGACAGTGTGCAAGGATCCCCCATATACATGCACATCCAAGCAGAACCCAGGCTTCACGAAGTGAGAGTTTCATGGACTGTGCTTCCCTCGACTATGGGCTAGCTTATAGAAAATACATAGTCCTGAGATGTGGTTACTTGCATCCCAGGCGCCCCAGCTGTGAGAACTTAGACTCGACACTTGGAACTTGGATGGGATTTATGTCCTCCATCTCCTTATCTGCTCCTTGGGAGTCATGGCTGTCCATGGCTCTTTGGCGGGGAGACTCTTGGGGTGCATTCAGCAGACAAGAACCAGGGAGAAGTTAGAGGTCAACCAGAGGCAATGTGCTCTTAACCTAAAGCAATTGTAATGTAGAGCACAAAGAGGGGACCCCGTTAGTGAGAAGTAGTCTTGGATTTTAAAGAGTACAAGCAGTCCGCCTGCAAAGCTATAGATGCAGTCTGGACACAAGATGCCTTTATGCAAAATTCAAGTACCTATACTTTGACTGATGTAGGTGTGTCTTCTATCTATCTGATGATTTCATTGGTTAATTAATAAAGAAACTGCTTGGCCTGATAGGTCAGAACATAGGTGGGTGGAGTAAACAGAACAGGATGCTGGGAGTGAGGTAGATGCCTCGGGCAGTCATCATGCCTCTCCTCTCTGGGTCAGACACAATGGAGCCAGCCGCCTGGTCAGACATGCTGACTCTTTCCCGGTAAGCCACCCCTTGTGGTTATACACAGATTATTAGAAATGGGTTGGTTAATCAAGAAGTGAGAGATAGCCAGTAACAGGCTAGAGCTAATGGGCCAAGCAGTGTTTAAAAGAATACAATTTGTGTGTTGTTATTTCTGGGCATAAGCTAGCCAGGCAGCCAGGAGCTGGGCGGCAGGAACACAGCCCGCGCTCATCACTACATTTGACTTCTGTGAAACTGTGCTCCTTTTGGAAAATGCACAGAGAGGTGGCTTCTGCTGCGATCTATTTGACAATTACTTCAGCTGGGAATTACTAGCAAAAGTAGCAATGGTCTTTAGAAGAAGAAGAGGCAGTCCAAACGGCAGGACCAAGGGGGAGTTGGGTGGCAAAGCCTGGAAAGAGAGAACAGAGGCCAAAGTTAAACGGCCAGCTTAAGACACTTCCAGACCAGGACTTACTGTGAAGAATGGTATAAGCTTTCTTGTTATGGGTTATGCAGAACAAAATTTCATACCCTGGGCATAGGCTGTAACAAATGGCAAAATTACATATTTTTGCCTGTTTTCTTGTATTGTATGGCTGTGCTTTAAACTTTTAGTGTGTGCATGTGTATGTGTGTTTACATGTGCATGCATGTGCATGTATATGTATGCAGATGCTAAGGCATGCTTTATACTTTGGAGGTCAGAGGGCATCTTGCAGGATTATCCTTCCTTCCACCATTGGATCTCAGAGGTGAAATTTGAGTCCCCTGGGTTTGCTTTTCCCCCCCTTTTCTGTCCTTCCTCTTCTGTTTTAATGGCAACATGCTGAAGCAGCTCTTTCCAGCTGGCTCCTCCCATCTGTAGAACTTTTAGTTGTTCACTCTCTTTGGACGTTCTTGTCTATTGCTCAAAGAAGTATAAGAACCAAAGACACTGACCTAAATCTCGATGACTAGTTGGAGAAAGTGGTGTAGGAGGCCCTTCTGTATTTGTGCTGTTTTCATTGGTTATTAAAGAAACTGCCTTGGCCTATTTGATAGGGTGGAACTTTGGTAGGCAGGGAAGACAGAACAGAATTCTTGGAGGAAGAAGGCAGAGTGGCAGACACCATGATTCTCCTGCCCTAGATGGATGCTGGTTAGACTCATGCCGGTAAGCCACACTCAAGTGGCGATACACATTAATGGAGATGGGTTAAACTAATGTGTGAGAGTTAGCCAATAAGAGGCTAGAGATAATGGGCCAGGAAGTAGTTTAAATGAATACAGTTTCTGTGTGATTATTTCCACTATAAGCTGGTCAGGCAGGACAAACAAAGGGCCTGTGCTCTTTTTCAACAAGAAAGACAGTGGAGTAGGCAAGAGCTGCTGTTGGTGACATCTCACAATTTTTTTTTTGTCAGAGAAACCCAAATATCTACCTTCATCTGCATGCAAGAGGCCAAGGTGAGTACTGGTGGTGGGATGCGGAGTTACAGGGTAAAATGTCTGCTGCACGATTCCAGGGAAATTCCAAAAGCATTAGATGTGTAGGAGAGAACCTAGACACAGGGACCAGGCACCTTGACACCTGCTCATTCCAGGCAGTGACACAGAGCAACTGTGACGTCAGAGCATGTATGTCCCCAGCAAGTCATGCCAGACTGGAACACATCTGTACTGACTGTAAGACGCCTGACACCCTACCTCCCTCCTCGCCCTACCTGCTTCGAATTCAGTACCCCAGAGTATAGCCCTTCCCAGGAAGCAGCAATGAGAAGATGAACACTCAGACCAACCCAGTCCAGCACCCATCCTGAGTCTGTAAATACAGAGGGACTCCATAAGAGGAACATCATGAAATCTTCTGGGCAAGCAAGAGTTGCAGACTGAAATGGGCAAAGGGGTCATTTGAACTCGTTTGCAGAAACACAGTATGGTTCAAAGGGAATTCTGATCTCTTCTCAATTTAAAGATTCTCAAAATTACTTTTCCACTTGCTAGGTTTTTAGGAATTTGATCGTTGGGGATGGAAAGACAAAATTCTATCCCCAAAGATTCACTGTAGGTGAGGATCCAGTAACTTTTGCCTGTGTAAACTATTCATGAGACAAGACATTGTCCATGATTCATGTGATACAACTTCAAGGAGCCTAATGGGTGTTTGTGCTTCCTTCCTGGTGCTCAGAATGCTCCAACAATGTCTGCCTGTCCAACCACAACTCTAGACACCTGATACTGGCATAATGCAAGCTTTAATAAGCTCCCATGGAAGGGGCTGGAGATAGAGCTCAGTGGTTTAAGGGCACTTGCTGTTTCAGCGGATAGGGGCTCAGTCTCAGCATCTATTATTGGTGATTCAGAGCCACCTATTGACCCCAGTTTCCAGGGATCTAAAGCCCTCTTCTGTCCTGCACAGACACCTACATGCCTGTGCACATACACATATACACAGGTACACACAAATTTAAAATAAAATAAAATAAAAACTTCTCAGGAGGAAAAGATCTCTGAGCCTCATTATCCAAGAATGCTTTCTGTGGTTTTCATCATGAGAATATCCTATCCTACTTTGACCTGTGATGAATGATGGTTTCTTAGATACACAGCATAGTGGAGGACAAGTGACGGGGAGTTACTGGCAGCACACAGCTGGGACTTTCGTGTGGTCCAACAACTGGCTGTTACCCTTCTTTCCAAAAGCTTTTCCCAGTGCGATGAACCTGGTATTTAAGTAGTGACTCATTTAGAAAGAGATAAAGAAAGACAAGATAAAAAGGGAGAAGGGAGGGAGGGTGGGAGGGAGGGAGGGAGGGAGGGAGGACGGATTGGTTTCCATGACATTCCAGCTAGTCTAGTAAGTATTCCTGTGACTAGAGTGGATAGTCCTTGAGCTTCGGGCTCAGGAATTCAACTTATTTTTTCCATATATTTTGTTTTACAAAATGATTCATACGGACTTATAGCATCTGCCTGAAGACGTTTCTCAAATCCTAGGGCCAATTCATGATCTTGGCAATAACTCACTGCTTTCTTAGTAAGACCTTGTTTAGAATTTATTCTCTCAAACTCTGTTTTGGAGATGAGACAGTGGAATTTAAAAGATATTACACAATTAAAACGTCTGCCTGTTTCAGTTTCGAGGAACTAAAGCTGATCCTCATCAAATTATGCTAATTTACTGTACAGTGTTTAATTAAGTCTTACCCCAGGCAATCTACTTCCAGGGTTTATTTTTCCAGCTTAGAACTTTCAAACATGAAAATGCCTTTCAATTTAAATTATATATATTTTAAAAACTATTCACTGAAGTTCATTAAGAGAAAAAAACATTTTATATCCTGTGCTTCTTCCGACTTCAATTTCTTCTCTTTTTTATTCTTTCTCAGTCTTTGTTCCTCTCTTTTCAGGAAATTAGAAATCCTTAGAAATGTCTCTTTCTCTCTCTCTCTCTCACTTAAAGAGTAAATGCCATAGTCTGTCTTATCCGTGCAGGATTTGCCCCCAGACCCCCAGTGGATGAACCTCCCACACACTATGACTTTATTAGACCTGCACACCTTGATAAAGTAGGACTTCCAGGTGAGGCACAGCAAGGGGCCAACAATAACATAGAACAAGATGGCACAGCTGTGAGGATGGGCTGTGGTCCAGGTGATGAGAATGTGGGCTCTCTGCTTGCCTGGTCTATTGCTGTGATGAAACACCCGGGCCCAAAGCAGCCTGGGGAGGAAAAGGTCTATTTCTGCTTCACATCACTGTCCATCACTGAGAGAAGTCGGGGCAGGAGCTCAAAGCAGGAACCGGCAGACAGGAGCTGATGCAGAGGCCATGGAGGGGTGCTGCTGACTGACTTACTCCTGGTGTTTTCCTCAGCCTGCTTTCTTACAGTGCAAGATCACGTGCTCAGGAGTGGCACCCTGAGCATGGTGAGTTGGGCCCTCCCATATCTATCATCAGTTAGGAAAACGCACCACAAGTTTGCCCGTAGATCAATCTGGTGGGGGCATCTTCAATGGAACTTCCCTCTTCCCAAATGACTCTAGCTTGTGTCAAGCTGACACAAAATTATCCAGCACACCTAAAACTCATTATAACAGTGATCATCTGAAACTTCAAAAACAAATGAAACCATATGCAAAATGAGCTAAAATCACCAATTTCTCTCGTGTGTGTATGTGTGTACAGGCCAGGCCAGTACACACTCTTTCTAGATTTGCTATAGGGTTGGTCACTAGGCTCTGAGGCTCACTGATTGGGCAAAGCTGGCTGATCATCAAGTCCCAGCAATCTGCCCATATCCACCTCCTCATCACTGAGATATAAATGGTCTGGGTTTTTGTGTGAGTCCTGGGGATTGAATTAGAGACCCCCACGCCTGCCTGGCAAGCCCCTTTTCTGAACTAAGTCATCTCCATAGCCCTTGTAAACGTACATACATTGGAGAATCTCCTAGGTTGACTGGGCTCAGTCAAACATAGCTTACTGGGAAATGGTGGGATTTTGGTCCTTTGGAAAGTGACCAAGAAAGCAGAGGGCTACAACTGAACACATGGATACCAGTGATTTTTGCCAGTCAAAATCCTCAGGGGAGACCACATGAGTGCCCTACCTCTCATCACAGGATAGAGTGTACATGTATGTTTGGTGGGGTGCTGTCTGCTCCCATCCTCACCCACCCACACAGGTCGCTGTCTGACCCTCTGTCAGCAGACAGGCAAAGAACTGTGCATTCTGCATTTCCTTTCCTGGAAACCCTCTGCTGGCTGGAGATATCCAGGGCTTAATGAGCATATGTTGCGGGACCACCAGGCTAGTGGTAAAACTCACTCCCGAGTATACTAAGGCTTCTGATAAATTCTGCTCCAGGTGTGGGTTGTTGGTTTTTTTTCTGAATAGTAACACATTTGTTTCTTGATAAGCAGGTTGATGTTTCGAATAATTTTTGAGAGAAAGTTCTGCATCATGATTGTAATTTCCATGCATGGTATGAAGTCGCTGACAGAGCACTGCATTCTGGCAGACACAAAGTTGGCATGGAATCGCAGAGGTGTTCGTTTTACCCCACCCATCCCTCCAGCATAGAAAATTCTTTTGCGCTTTGTTACGTGGCATCTGTCCTTTCACAAGGGTGGAAGACCTCCCAGTTATCAAATCCACTCAACCTCCTAGGCCACATACTCTAGGTAGCTTCCAAGGTGGCAATAATGACTCCCACACTGCACAAGTCTGTTTTGTGTGGTCCGCAAAAACAACAGAAACAATGGTATGCCACCACCGCATCTAAGTTTTGAAAAACATCACTCATTTTAGATTTCCCTCTTGCTCTTTCTGTCATCTCACCTTCCTCCTGTCTCTCTTCCCCCAACACCTTCACCTCTCTCGTCGCACTTGTACAGGGGAAAGTATGCACAATGTCATGTGACGTTGAAGGAGAAGTTCCAGAAAGCAGGCAACCGCACTAGTGAGTCTGGTGAGAGATCCTTCTTCAGCTGAACCCTTTGGTCAAGACACCAGTTCCTGTCAATGCCTTCCCTGCAATCCAATGATAGACCTTCAACCAGAACCTCTGAATCTGTGACTTGGAAACCATAAAATAAGTGATAAAGTGTGACATAAGAATGCGTGGGAAAGGTAGGGTTGTAGATTATTCTATACTCTTTCCTATGTTGGTAACGCAACCCAAGACTGACTAGAAATGAAATCACTCGACTACTCAGGTAGAGAAACTCTTAATGCAGAGAAGCAGTATTCTAAGAGATAGAAATATGGGCAAATCTCGAAACAGAGAAACAATCCAGAGATGAGAACCCTGGATGAAGATGAAGAAGAAAAGGGTTGACATCAGCAGAATCTAGAGGTCAAATGTCAGGTAACTTTCTACCACATTGCCCAAAACTATATTCTGGAATGCTGGAAATAATCTTTATGTCACCATTGATTATGACAGCCATTGATGAAAAATGGCTAATTACCAATTGGTATGCAATAATAATGCAATGTAAAAACTTAATTTTTTACTTTATTTACAATAATTTAAAAATTGTTTCTATATATCACCACATATAGCACTGGTGACCACACAGGGAAATCACAGAAACCACACAGGATCTTCTACTAGGAGCTGAAGCCTTAGAAGATATGTAACTAATGGGAAGGTGGTTCCTGACGTGGGGAGCTCAGCATAGTGTGAATATGTTTTTACTACCACTGGTTAGTAAAGAAGCTGCTTTGACCTATGGCAAGACAGACTATAGTTAGGCAGGAAATCCAAGCAGAGATAGAGAGAGAAAGAAAGCTGAGTCTAGGGAGACACAAATAACTACCAGAGGAGCAAGATGTGAGGTAACAAGCCTCAAGCCTCATGGCAAAATATAGAATAATAGAAATGTGTTTATTTAAATTGTAAGAGATAGTTAATAATAAGCCTGAGCAAATAGGCCAGACACTTTGCTAATTAAGGAACTGGTGGGTGGGAGAAAAATATCCAGTTGCAGGTTCCTAAAGTCTATCATGCCCACCATTATCCTGCTTCTACAATCCTCTCCCGATGCCTCCCTTTGTCAGAATCTATAAGCAGACTCATGGTGTCAGATCCCTGTGGGGTATACAACAAGAAGGAGGTGCTGACTTTAAGGATGCATTTGTTCAGAAAATAATTCACAATCTTGATAATCCCATGGAGAGCTTCATGCTTGTGCTGTTCTCTGTGTAGGGAAAGCAATACTACCTTGCTTGGGATTGCACAGAGGTCTGGGCTGTTTGCAACAGGTTTATTACTTCTCCTGGAGAAAGAGGAGAGACTCATAAGACTCAGGATATACAAGGAACATATAAGGTCCAAGAACTGCATTAAACTTACAGGACTCAGGAAGTCCATGAAACTTAGGAGACTCATTTACCCCCATCCCTCGGCCCCATTGATTATATAAGTAGTGCTAACTGCTAGAGTGAGAAGAGACTATGTCACATAATAACCAAAACTCTAAATGTACAAAACAAAGAAAGGATATTGAGGGCTGCAAGAGAGAAAGACCAAATCCCAATCTATCTTTTTAAGTGAGGATGACACTTTCTCTAAAAGAACTTCAGGTAAGTTAATGCCCCTGTGCCTTTTTTGTTTATATTACATTGGCAACTGCATTTTCCATGAACTGGAGAGAGTAAACTGCCCCTATTAGCTTTCTATTACTACATAATAAATTGCTACCTTTCCAATGGCTTAAAACAACACTCGTACATCACCCCACGGTTCTCACCGAACATGAATCCAGGTACATCTCAACTGGTTTCCCTGCTCAGGAATGTGACAGGCTATAATTGAGGTGCTAGCCAGAACCACCGTGGTTTCACCTAGGGCTTAGCGAGGGGAAAATCCACTTGGAAACTCATTCAAGCATTAGAAGAATTCATTTCCTTGCAGCTGTATGGCCAGAAGCCCATACTGCTTATTCGCAGTTAGAGGAAAGCTTGCCGTAAGCCCTGTGGGGCTTCTGATACTTGACCCTTTCTGTGAACTGCTTTCAGAAGAACCGTGTCAGCCCTCATGACCAGCTGGAGCTGCTTTGGCTCTAGTCTACTAAGATCTTAGTGCTTTCACGATTAGTCTTTGGGATTTTTCTGCCCTAGCCTCCTGGGTTCTGGGATTGTAGGTGTGCTGTGAGGCCCCTAACTTGAAAGAATCTTTGTAGAGCATAATAAAACACCCGCATTATCTCCTCCATACAACTTAAGCTAATCAGGGAACTGACATCCCATCACCTTTGTTACATGCTATTGGTCAGAAGCAAACCACAAGTTCTGCTCATCATTAATGAGAGATAATTAAACAAGGGCTTTACTCATTGGAAACTTCCAAACAACTAAAAAAGAGATATGTGTCATACTTACTAATATGTAATATCTATGTTTTAGATACCATCACAATATTTAACTATGCTGAGCTACTTAATAATTCCCTGCTTTGGAGAATCCTTTTTATCACATGTTTTTTGTTAAGGCCTTAGTCTCCAGTCCCATGGAGATGGGAAATACTGGGGATGCAGCATGGTCTTGGGGACCACTGCGTACTAAGGACAAACAGAAAGTTAGTGAAGAGATGTCCCAAAGGTGTCTGCACAGGCTCATCTACTTAGACAAAAGCACAGGCACAAGGGTCATTAAAATTGTTCTGAGGTAGATGTCATGTACACATAGATGTGTGATGGGTCAGCTTAAAGACAGGGTTTATTCTAAACATGTAGCTCTTAAAAATCAAACAAAACCAGTTGTCAAGATGTTCAAACCAGGAAATTTCATACCGAAATTTATATTATTTCATCTCTTGACATCACATGTGTTGTATGGCTGCACTGTGGCTGGTTCCTCTGGAAAAAATGATGCTCTTTCTACTCTGTCTCCATCCCCAGCCCTTGACCTTCAGAACTGATGTCTGCCTCAGAACCCTCTTCCCAATGATGGTCATGGCCTCAAGAAATGAGATAAAGACCTTTGGAAACAGGGGAAAATAATAAACTTCAGAATGCCAGACAGGTAGCTGAATTCTAAAAGATTTGTAGGCATGAACACCTCTCATCAGAGAAGGACTATGTTCTGAGTAAAGCTGGGCAAAAGCAGCAGAGGAAACCTGGGGGCCTTGCAGAGGATCACAGAAATCATCGGGGGACAGGGTCAGTTCTAAACAGATTGGCTGAAAAGTATCTTGAGACAGTCTCTACTGATCAAGGCACAATCACTTCAGTACTGAGATATACACACACGATGCAGAAACCCCACCTCAACAACCCTCCTGTCCCTCCCTAGGGGGGCTCTGGGTCCTCATTCTGTGCCAGGATACTTGGAAAGTGGGGAAAGGGTTAATGTTCCTTTCTTCACCCCACTAAGGGGCAGAGCCTCATCTATCAAAGTAAACCAGCTATGAATCTGGAGATGGAACTAAGTCCTCATTGGGCCAGGCTCGTCGATCCCGAGAAGACTTGGAGAAGGTTGGAGATTTCACTTAATGCTTCAGCTGCAAGGATGCAGATTTGTTTCGAGAACTATTTGTCTGAGTTAACACACTAAAGAGACTGGCTTTTGCTTCTCTTAAAAATAGAATAGCATAATCACATTTCAAACTATCTGAAAGCCCAGAGGCAGAGGTTCTAGAACAATTAGAAATGAGATTCAGTTCCAAAGAGGAAGTTGCTATTTTTTATGACTTTTCTCAAAGTGACAGCTAAAAGGAAATTTAATCATTTGCTTTGTCTCTACAAAACCCAACTCTCTGTTCATACAACTGCCGGCTAAATTTTTTTTTGGGGGGGGGGTGAGATATTTGCCCTAAAATTTGTAGATTTATTGCTCATTAATATCTTCTAAACTACAGCATCTCAACATTTTACACAGCACCTAGAAAATGGGAAGTGTCACGAGTGCTCTCAAGATGATTTAGAATAAACAGGGCATCTAGTTTTAAGTAATGTACTGTGAGCACTTTCAGATTCTGATATCTGTGACGTCTCGGGATGAGTCATGTATAGATGTTAAGGGCAATGATATTCTTTTCTGAAACCTTTTCTTCCCTACCACTTTTCCCCCACTATGGTGGAAAGTCCTGGCTGTCAACTTGACTGTGTCTAAAATTGACTGAGAGCTTTCTGGGCATCCCTGTGAGCCATTTCCTTGATTAGGTTATTTGAAATGGGAGTCATGCCCTAAATGTGGGTAGCACCTTCCCATGGCACCAGATAAAAGGAGGCCTAAGGAATAAAACCCGTTTGCTTTCTGCTTTCTTGTCTCACTGTGATGTGGGAGAGTCTTCTGTTTGTGTTTATTTCATTAGTTAATAAAGAAACTGCCTTGGCCCATTTGATAGGCCAGACCTTAGGTGGGTGGAGTAGACAGAACAGAATGCTGGGAAGAAGGGAAGTGAGGCAGATGCCTCAGGCAATCGCCCTGCCTCTCCTCTCTGGGACAGTCGCCATGGAGCCAGCCACCAGGTCAGACATGCTGAATCTTTCCCGGTAAGACACCACCTGGTGGTGCTACACACATTACTAAATATGGGTTAAAGCAAGATGTGAGAATTAACTAATAAGAGGCTGAAACTAATGGGCCAGGCAGTGTTTGAATGAATACAGTTTGTGTGTTGTTCTTTCGGGTTTTAAGCTATCCATGCGGGCGCCAGGCAGGACGAAAAGCAGGCCTGCTCGCCTCATCACTACATCACTGGTGAGTTCATTACAGTGTTCCTGGGGCAACTGCTGCCAGGCTCTATTCCTTCCCTGCTATCAAAACCTTCCTTCCCTTGGCTCCCTATAGAAGATGAAGACAATTGGCTCTCTGGGAATCCTCCAGGACCTGGTCAGGATGTGAGACTCTTGAATGGAGCTGCTCCTGGGATCTCAACCTCTCTAAGACACTCACTATTGGGTGACCCATAGTGCATTATGTAACCCAAGCTAATAAATCTACTTTATATATATATTCACTCTATGGCCACTATTCCTCTACAGAACACTCCCTAATACACTCATTTTTCTTATGTCTTAGCTATCCTCTATTCAGGCATAGGAAAGAAAAACTTCCCAGAAAATCTATGACTATTTTAGATTTCTGTGTATCTACAACCATTGGTTGCTATGGTGATTAGTTTGGAGTCACCCATCATCCACTCTCGCCCCTGGATACCTACTGAGGGAGATGTTTTGTTCTGGTCTGGATAACATGTCTGAGACACAGCACAATCTGGGGACCATCTGCACAGGTGCTGGGGTATATTAGGCAACTGTAGAGGGTATTAGAAGTTTGGTGGGTGTGAAGAGACCTTAGAGGAGTGGAGATCTGCTACCCAGTCTCAGTGCTGTTTACACCAGTCCACACAGTAGGCTGCCAAAATGGCATGCGCTTACTTAGCCCTCAGGATGGCTACAGCCCGTTACAGAAAACACCTGACCTGAGGCTTGGGAGATGGTTAAGTAGACAATAGTGCCTGTCATTCAACCATGAGAGCCCGAGTTCAAGTTCATACCAACCATTTAAAAAGCTGAGTGTGATTGCATTTGTGCCCAAACCCCAGTGCTGCCAAGCTGAGACACAGGGATCTCTAGGGGCTGCAAGTCACCAGCCTAGTTCTAGTTTCAGATGGAAAGGGGTACGACAACATGTTCTTTACTCCATGCGCATATAGCTGCACACACATATGCACACGTGCACACACACACACACACACAGATGGGGGGGCAGAGACAGACAGAAAGAGGCATGTCCTACTGTTTTGAAACTGTGAGGGCAGCCCTGCAGGAAGAAGAGTAGAGCTGAGATTGAAAGTTTACCATCTCAGCAGGTACCTGCGAATCCCAATTTGTTTAAAAGACACGTGAAACACCCAACATGTCATCAAGGGAGTCCTGGCTTTCACTGGCTCTTTTCTCCAGCCTTCATTCAGGACCTGCAAGGCTTTTTATCCACATAAAGAGGACCCAAGAGGGTACCGATAATGGAGGTCAGGACACTTAATCAAAAAGGGGGTGGGTTTCTCAAACTCTTCCCTCTTAGCAGTGTGTGTGTGTGTGTGTGTGTGTGTGTGTGTGTGTGTGTGTGAAGGCCAGGGGTTGATATCAGGTGTCCTCCTCTATCAATCTCTACCTTATTTTTTGAGGCCAAGTCTCTCATTGAGCCTGGAGCTCACTGATTTGACTAAGCCGGTCGGCCAGTGAGCCCTAGGGATTTTCCTGTCTCTGCCTCCCCAGCACTGAGAAAATGCCATGCCCGACCATATTACATGGGTTCTGGGGGATCAAACTCAGGTTTTCATGCTTGTCTAACAAGCACTTTGCCAACAGAGCCATCACCCAGCTCCTTGGAGTCCCTTTTGAAGAAAGTTTGCCTCGTGGTGATGGAATGACAGCAACCACTGCCGAACCCCTCCCTTGGGACTGGAGGCAAAGGACTCATTCCTTCCTTTCATCTTCCTCCCCTCCCTCCCCTCCCTCCCCACCTTCCTTCCCTTCTTCCTCCCCTCTTTCCTGTCTTCACAGTCTCCCACAGAGACACAGAGTGCGGCTTTTATGAGGTCAGGAGCAAATGTTCTTTGAGCCATGAAGAACTCAGCTGGATAAAATTTTTAAATTAATGAATATTCAACTGGTTTATTCAAGGTTTCCAGGAAGAACAAAAGAAGTACATGTGCAGGCACACACACCATGCGCACAAAGGAGCTGCTGAGTCTAATGAGTGCAGGAAACACTCCTCCTTTGATGCAACCGCTGACCCCCGACCACTGCACCACCCCAGTTCTTGCTGGGTAAGCAGGCGTGCTCAGTTCTTTATGGGTCTCCATGACCAAAATATGATTGCATATCCTAATGTTTCTGAACTGATGAGCAGACATAGGCCTGCCCTCCTTGCAGCTAGGGTGGATTAAGTGCAGGCCTGCCGGGGAATTCAGCTGAAAAAAGAAAGTTTGAAAGAGGAAAGATAGATTTGGAAAAGGCATATCTTGTTTTGTTTTGTTTTGTTTTGTTTTGCTGCAGAGAGTGGGAATGTGTTCAACACCCCTCCAACAGGTACAGAGCCTCCTCACGGGGCCTATTCTGCACAGTTCTCAGTCCTGCCCCTGTCAGGGACAAACAGAATCTCACATCCAGGGGTCTTTCCCTCTCCCTTTGGGGGTATCCCAGCCACAGCCTCAACCAGCTACTTATGGGAAATCATGATTTCCCAAAAAACTGCATTTAGGGCTGATAATATGGCCCACGTGGTAGAGCTTGCCTAGAAGACATGAATCCCTGTGACAGATCCCTAGCCATGCTTTAATTCAGCATGGTGGAACATCCCTGCAATCCCAGCACTGAGGAGGCCCTCCCTGGACAAGTAGTGAATTTGAAGACAGCCTAGGACACGGGAGCGTTGCCTCAAACAAGTAATAAAACAGCATTTGTGCAAAACTGGTATGTACTTATTTCTGGTCTTGATTACCCCACTAATGTGGAAGAGATGTCTCTACTTGATATTTACATTTTATTAGATAAAAATAGGTGAGAGGGGACTTACAGAATACAGGAGGAAGTGCACGAGTTACAAATAAACACTTCATCATTAAAAGGCCTTCATCATATTAAAGGCCTTCTACCTGGGAGTCTTAGGACCAGTCTGCCATGGATTCAAAGGGACAATGGCAGAAAGTTCACATCAAGAATCACCTCACCTAGACGATAATTTTTATTAGACTTGAGAAAATTGTTCCAATAATCAGGGATCTTTTATTCTTCCTTACAATTATAAGCCCCGTTAATCTACCTAACACATGATTAATAAAAAGATGCTATAAAAGTTGACATGGCCCATGCAGGGGCTGAGGAGATGGCTGGGAAGATAGGCATATATATCACGGAGAGAAAGGGAGGGAGGGAGAGAGAGCAAGCAAGCGAGCACAACAGAGAAGACCAATTGAGACAAAGCACCTAGCAGTATCCCAGTAATCTAAAGCCTAGTTTTGTATTTTTCTTTATGTGTGTCAGTGCGTGTATATGTGCACATGAGTGCAGTGTCTGCCAAGGCCAGGTGAGGGGGTCAGATCATTTAGAGCTGGAATTGCAGGATGTAGTAAGCATCTCAGCATGGGTGTTGGGACCCAAATTCAGAGCCTCTGGAAGAGCAGCCGGTGCTCCTGATAGCAGTGCCATCTCTGCAGCTCATTCCAATGTTCTACTTCTTTGAAAGACTGTACATGGGTGACATGGTGACACACTATCCCAAGAGTATTTAGCTGTTTCACTTATGAAATTATAATCTGAGATAAATTCATCTACATAGGTCCTGATTTCTGTGAAAGACCCTTGAGACTTGGACATTTTTCTACAAAAGCTAGTTGCAGAACAATATATGCAGCAGGTCCAGTTTTCAGATTACAAACTAAACCATTAGCTGGAACACCAGACTCGCATGTAAATAGACATATATAAATGCATTGGAACTATACATGAAGTGGTTACTTCTAGGGAGAGAAAGATTTCTGTGATGCTTGAATTTGTGAAAATGCAAGCACTTGTTACTTGAGTAATAAAATGTAATATATTTAGGGTAAAAAAGAATTTACTAAGTCTTCCCAGAATCAATATTTTTTTGACGTAGCAATATCAACAGCCCATCCTCCAAATGACTGGCCTGGGTCTATTAAAATCCGTAACCAATCTTTGCAGCCACACTCAATGGCTCTTGTACATTTAACGTGTTTTGTTTTGTACTGTGCTTCAAGCTATACCTCTTGGCTTTACAGCAAAGCCAGTGGAAACCTGAGGGTATGGAATTTGTCCTTTGGTTTTTGGTGTTTTAATCTCCTGTTCCTTCACCATCCGTCACACTGTCTAGTATGTAATATCTTCTTAGAGGCTATTGGTTGAATCCAGCTCGCTCTAAGCCTCCTTTGTAAGACGGAGATTTGATTCTTAAGAAATTTGGAATAGATTTGGTCTGCAGGTTCTCAGACATACAAATGTCTACTTGCGATTAATACCTTCCGGCAAGTTCTTCTCCATAGCTCTCCTTCTGAATTATGCAGAGGTGGGGAGGGCAGGAAGGAGGCCACACACTTTAACAGATTGCCTCACCGATCTTAAATTAGCCACTGCTACCCCCTCTTCATCTACAGTCACTTTAAGAGCGATCTCAGAACGGCATGTTATTGAGTTCAATACAGTAAAGCGAGAATAAATTCAAAGTAGAGAACACATTTCCAATAGCACAGGTACAGTAACTTGCTCTATTTTTATGGACTAAAGTTGCATAGATTGAAAACAAATAATAAAAATAAAATGTTAAGTTTACATAGATTAGAGCTTATTTTCATATAAAATATATACAGTAAATACAGACATGTCTTGGGGGCCTCTTTGCCTATGATAAACTGACCTCAACACCTTTATATCTCCCCACCTATGAGAAAGTCATTGTATTAGGAAGTGAGTAAGGATACCATGTAAAGCTAGAATTCTAAACAGGCATTGCAACAATGAGACTAGAGGCAAACATGAGAAAATAAGCTGACATCTGATCAGTGAACGAAAGGACACCCGTTCCAGGCATAAATGATTGTTTCCAATATGGCAAGGAAATGCTATGCAAATGTCAGAATAATTTATTTGAGGGCCAGTAATAAATAGACATATGTTAGGTTAAAAATCAGTAAACAGAAGCAAGCATGTTGCCACATGTCTACAACCCCAGTAGGAGGCTGCAACTGGAGATTGTGCATTACTACCAGTCTGGGCTATGCAGTGAGGTCCTGTCAAGAAGAAAGGGAACGGGGAGGGAAAAGGGAAGGGAAAGAAGAAGGGAAGGAAAAAATGAGGGAGGTAGGGAGAGATGGAGGGGAGAAAGGAGGGAGGGAGAAGGGAGGAAAAGAATAAAGAACAAAAAATGGGGATGGGGACAATAAGACAAAGGGAAGGAAACTTAAAACCATTCTAAGGAAAATAGGGACTTCACTTTCTCTCAAATTCTTCTCTGGGCAGAAAGGAAAGAAAGGTGTAGCTAATTTACCATCATACAATAAAAGCATTATTATCCTTGTATATTCTTATTTTGAGTTCAAATGCAGGGGCTGATGAGATGGCTCAGCTGTCAAAAGCCTTTACTGCTCTTACAGAGGGTTATAATTCCGTACCCAGTACCCATGTTGGGTGGCTCACAACTTCCTGGAACTCCAGGTCCAGATGATCCAACACCCTCTCTGGCTTCCATAGGTATACACACACACACACACACACACACACACACACACACACAAACACACACACACAGAGAGAGAGAGAGAGAGAGAGAGAGAGAGAGAGAGAGAGAGAGAGAGAGAGACATACACACACACATCTTTCAAGTTTAAATTATATAATTTAAAATCTTATAACATTTATTTAGTGTGTGCTATGTGTGTGGGTGGGGGCATATGCATGCACTGTGGTACACATGGGTTCCAAGAATCAAACCCAAATCCTCCAGCTTGTTGACAGATGTGTTTACCAACTGAGTCATCTCACTATCGCCTAGAAATTTTTCATTCTGAAGATGCTTGAGTGAGGTTTCTGGGTAGAGATAATCTTAGTTTGCTTTCTATTACTGTTGCAAAACTGATAACCAAAGGCAGCTTGGAGGAAAGGGTTTCTGTGGCTAACATATTCCAGGTCACAGTTTACTGTGGAAAACCAAGGCAGGAACCTGGAGACAGGAGCCAATGCAGAAGTCATAGAGAAACCGTTTTCTGGCTGGCTCCCCAGGCTCACTTTAAGATGCCTTTCTTCTGTCTTCCAGGAGCACCTACCCAGGGATGGCACAACCACAGTAGATTGGACCCTCCTACGTCAATCATAACCTAGAAAACTCTACACAGACCAACCTTAATGGTACTTTTTTCTCAACGTATCTTTCTCTCCCCAGATAACTCTAGCTTGTATCAAGCTTGCCAAACCCAACCAGAACAGAGACAGAGTAATTGAGAGCTAAAAGTAAAACCCTCCCCAAATCTTCCTTAAGCCACATTGAAAACAAGGTCTTACAAAAGGACAAAGACTTCCATATTAGATACATGACTAAAGAGAGGAGAATAGTGACCCTGTCTGCTGCCCTACCTCCGGCTTGTGGCCAGATGCTCCCATGGAATTAGATTCTTCATCATAGATGAGGGGCTACGGTACTGCTCTCATGGAATATTTTATGGCATTTATTTTAATTTTTAATGTGTAAAAATGAATGCATAAGTGGTATATGCATACACATATGCATGGTGTGCCCATGTAGAATCCAGGGGAAGACACCATTGTCCTGCTATATCATACTCAGGCTTATTCCCTAAAGACAAGGTTTCTCCCTGAGCTAATCTGGGAGGGATGTGACTTTCTCCATACCCAACAGCCAACACTCAGGTTACAATGGTCGCAATACCTAAGACAAAAGAGACTAGAGGGAAGGAAAGGGAAAATAAATCCACATCTGAACAGTAAATAAATCCCATCCCAGGTACAAATGGTTCTTTACAATGTGGCAAGAAAATGCGATGCCACAAGCCACACCTGCCTTTTCTTTAAGGTGGGTGCTAAAGATTCAAACTCAAGCCTTCATGTTTGCAGGCACAGTGCTCTTCCCGAAGGAGCCGTTTCCCTTCATGACATTATTTTCCCCATTTTCATGTGTGTGTGTGTGTGTGTGTGTGTGTAGTGGGGAGTATGGTTTCATGTATGTATATGCTTGTTGGCATATGTTGAGATGCACACATGGGTAGATGTACATGCATGCACACACATATGGGCCCCACATTGATGCCAGGAATCATCCTCAATTATTCTTCCACATTGCTTTTTGAGGCAGGGCCTCCCAATCTAACTTGGAGCTCATAGGAATGACTAGTTTCCCTAGGGGGAGTCTCTGCCCTCACAGGCTGGAACTGCAGTGAGGCCTCCCCATTCACTTGATATTTTTTAAGTGGGTTCCCAGGGCCTGACTCTATTCCCCATGCCTCTACAACATCTCCTTAACCACTGAGCCATCTCCAGATCCACATGGAACTTTCTGACCTTACTATTTGTTACCCTAATGTGCTTACTACCAGAGGAAGATACCCATGAGAGTCACCAGCATTCCATCCATGCTGCTTGGATCATCACAAGCGGGCTATCTCACACCCTGCAGTTCCAAAACCAATTCTGTAACAGGGGCTCATTCCTCAGAAGTTTATGCTGGGGTTTTGTTTTGTTTTGTTTTGTTTTTCTGGCAGTACTGGGTATTGAACCTGGGGCTCACACATGCTAAGTCAGAATTCAGCATCTAGCTACAGCTTTAGTCCAAAGTCTGCTTTTTCAAGCTGTCCTACAACCATGTGTCTAGCTGATTTATATGACTTAAAAAAGTAAAACGTATTTTTCTCATTAACTCCTTTTCTTGCTCAGCAAGACAAACTGTGTCACCTTCTTAGCTAAAATATTCCACCAAAGCACTCCTTTCCTGTCATATCCTAGTGGTAATTATACATAATATGTTTGAAGAGAATATGTTAATTTGTGTTTATAGAAAAGCAGTCACAGAAAGAACAGCGAAGCAGAGTGTACAGAAGAATAAACTAGATCAATACTGCCCAAACCATTAGATAAAGGAAGATGCCACTGCATCTATGGCAGAGGGGGACCTGTGAGGTCCAATGGGAACAGACCTCTGAAGCCTAGTCCACAGGCCATGGTTGCCCTGGCATCCCAGTCACCTCTTTCCTGGTGTACCACTTGGTGGGAATGGGAGCTCTGAGCCCATCTGGCACAGGACTTGATTCCTACAGCCCTGTCGTTCCTGTAGAGTGAGAGATGGAACCACTGAGACAAGCAGGCAGAGCCACTGGTGCTCTCCGGCTTCCTTCCAGAGCATCCCAGGACTCTGCTTGCTTCCTCCGCTCTCCAGTGCACTCGGGAAAATGCCTCACTGGGATGTCTGCTGTCTTTGGATAAGGAAATGGAGTTGTCTGGCGTGAACTGTAACCTTTGTAGCCCACTGAAAAGGCTAAAAGCTCTTTAGAACCAGCCCCACAGTAGGGAGACCTCCGAGGCAAAGCTGCCCATCACTGACAACATTGACTGGTCTCCCCATCAGTCCACACACATCAGCAAGCCACAGTTCAGTGGGGGAAAGAGGAGCCATCATCTCAGCCACCACTCACCACTCCCCCCAGTCCTAGCAGATTCCAGTAGGAGAGAACAGGGAAACTTAGCTGATAGCCTCCCCTGCCCCAGCCCCTTCCCTCCTTCTGTTCCTCCTTTCTCTCCCTCCCTGCCTCTTCCTTTTCCTTTTCTTTCTTTTTCTCTTTCATTTGTTTTGGTTATTGTTTTCTTACTTTTATTTCTATACTATTGCTCTATACTAATATTTAAGCCTTTAAAAATATTCCTAATCTTAGTTCTCTCTAATGTTAGTTGTTATTTTTTTAAATTCTTCACAAGATATTTTTCCTTCTTTATTATTCTGACTCCACTTTGTGGAGGGTTCCTCTTCTTTTTCTTTTCTTTAATCTAGCTTTTCCTTCATTTACTTATTCCTTTGCTGTAGTCCTTTTGGTCTTAGTTTATCATTCATATTTTTACGTTTAGCTATAACTCATTCTGCATTATTTTTACTGAATTCTACTATAAATCAACCTGGTAGTCGCGTAGCTGTCTTTAAGTTGGTTTTCTTTGTTTCTATGCCCAGCTTAAGTCAATGCTGTACTGAGAGCAAATGCTTTACCCTCTCTGAGCACCGCTTAGCTGCCTAGAGTCCCCTCACCGAGAAAACCTGCACATCAAAACCAGAAGAGATAGCTAAAGCAACAGACGTGCAGATGACGGCATGAAAACTTGAGAAATAAAAAAAAAAGTGACAGCACTCCTTTCGGCCAGTGCGTGACACTCAGAGGACAGTTTCTGGGAGACAGTTCTCTCCTCCCACTGCTGGGTGCTGGGGACTGACATCTTGGCCTTGAGATCAAGTGTCATTGCCATGTGAGCCATCCTGCTGGCCTCTACCGCACCTTTAAAGAACTATTCACGCCAGTGTCCCTCTAATTATTCTCTAAAAGAATGAATTTAGAAGAGACTGTGTGCTTGCAGATTCTTCTTCACAGTTGATACCACCTGGTGTCTAAACTGCTTAAGAACACAAGACAAATACCGGTGCATTTCCTTAATTAACATAGGTGCCAAGATTTTCAACAAAACAAAAAATGTATTTAATACAAACAAAATCTATCTAACAAAACCAAAATCCAGACGGTTTCATTCTAGGAGATTAGCATCTGCAGGTCAATACACACAATGAGACACATTAACTCAAAGGCATAAACCATGACCTCCAGGGATGCAGAAAGAGCCTTCAAAAATTTTTAATTCCTTATGACAAAATCCTTCAAGAAGTTAGTTATAGAGAGACTCTACCACAAAACAATGAAGGATGTTTCTGACAAGCCTATAGCCAACATTATACTGTGTAGGGAAACACGAGCATTTCATCTAACATTAGAGAAAAGCTAATGGAACGCACCTCACCTTTTCTACTCCTCTGTGATACAGTGTTTGATCTCTTAGCCAAAGCATCAATGCCTGTGAGTGTCCGTTCATGGATGTAGATGCCAGGAGCCAATGCCAGATGCCTTCAGCCACTCTGAGACAGGATCCCAAACTGTACCGTGAGCTCACTGACTCAGTTGGGCTGGCTGGCCAGCCAGCTCCTGGGATTCATCTGCCTCACCTTTCCCCTGTTACTAGGATGACAAATATCTGGCCCATACCTGGCTCTTTACATGTAATACACACTCAGTAATTTGGATCAAAGCTAGCTAGCACACTGTATATGAAATCACATAGCCACATTTCAATGAAATCTTTCTGAAGCAGGGGCACAAATTTATCCCTCATTTCATATTTACCAGTATTTTTAACATATACAAAAGTATTTCTAGGACCCACTAAGGAAATATTCAGCATATTTCTTTTACAATAAATGATCAGTAAGCACTTCGTTTATTATTCCATGTGGCTCAGAAGTGGACACAGTATCAATTAAAAGAATCTGCAGTGATCTGTTCAGCTTATTTGAACAAAAGATAGGAACTGTGGAGATGGAGTCTCTCACTAGATACTCAGAAACCCTGAGTACCTGAGAGCAAAGGGGAAGACAGGATTCATGGAATTTTTTAAAAAAATATTTTATTTTATTTTAATTCATTTTATATACCTACTACAGTTCCCCTTCCCTCCCTTCCTCCTGCTGTGCTCCAACTCCCCCCAACCCATACCTATCCACTCTTCAAAAAGGGTAAGGCCTCCCATGGAGAGTCAACAAGACCTGGCAAAATCAGTTGAGACAGGACCTAACTTCCCCTTCCCCTTGCCCACATCAAGGCTGGACAAGGCATCTCATCAAATGGAATGGGCTTCAAAAAGCCAGCTCATGTACCAGGGATAGATCCTGGTCCCACTGCCAGGAGTCCCACAAACAGACAAGGCTACAAAACTGTTGCCCATGGGATTTCATAGGCACGAAGAAATACATCCAAAAGCACCAGGTACTCTGCTTTTCGTATTATGTTCCTACCACTGTGGCTTATTTTTCTATTAGGTTACAGAAATCAAATTTAAAGGATAGAAGACAATCAACATTTTCAGAATTTATATTTCTATCTAAATGTCTCAACCCAATGAGCCAAAATACTTTAGAATACACTGTGAACGAGCTAAGCCATGATGAGAAAAGACTGTGACATTCGGTCTAAAGAATTGCATTAAACCGTTGGATAGAATGATCTTTTTCAGTGACTTTTGGACAATCATACAAAACAGGAAGAATGAATTCTGCTGAACATCAGAACAAAGGTCAGCCTGACATTAACTCTTGTGTATATGTAGCCCATGGGTCAATATTTGCTTTTTGAAATGCAGCCTCATATAGTACAGGCTTGCCTCCAACTCCCTATGTAGCCCAGCTGAGAATGACCTTGAACTTCTGATCCTCCTACTTCTGACTGCCAAGTTATGGGAGTACGGGCTTGGACTACCATGCCTTGTGTACACAGTGCTGGGGAGTCACCTCTGGGTCCCAATATGGTTGGCACTTTTCCAACTAAACATCATCACTATATCTCAGTTCTGTTCTCTCTCTCTCTCTCTCTCTCTCTCTCTCTCTCTCTCTCTCTCTCTCTCTCTCTCTCTCTCTCTCTCTCTCTCTGTGTGTGTGTGTGTGTGTGTGTGTGTGTGTGTGTGTGTGTGTGCCCTCATTGGCCTGAAAGCTCACCATGTAGACCAACCATGTTGGCCTGAAACTCATAGAGATCTCGCTGCCTCTGCCTCCCGAGAGCTGGAATTAAAGGCTTTTACCGAATATTCCAAGTAGAAAGAGCCACAGTTCAAGGCAGCACCAAAACCAGAGGTGAAGCTGTGTCCAGGCAGAAAGCAGGTGTGTGTTAGTGCATCTGTGGAAACAAGGCTCTGGGGTGCAGGTTTATCTCATATTACAGATACTGCAGTCTCCCCTGAGCATGGTGCTCCTGGCTCGTTTGAGCGATGTTGGGAGGCAGAACCTAAGGGAAGGCAGCTCTAGGAGCACTGAGGGTCCTCAAGATAGATGAGAAAGCACCAGCTTACTGGCCCTTCTTCCCAGAGGCAAGAAAACACCAAGGCTTTAAAAGATGATTCGTAGCCTTGCTGCAGACACGCACACTGCTGTGGTCCTAGACACGCTCAGTTTCCAGTTCATGGCACAGGGACACAGGCTGTGCTCCAACCTTTATTTATCTATCTATCTATCTGTCTGTCTATCTATCTGTCTGTTTGTCTATCTATCTTTTTATTTTGTATACAATGAAGCAGGAGGAAGCATGGTGAAACTCATTCCTCCAAGATTAATTAGGGCCTTCACTGAGAGTGAAAACCCCAGGCCCTCTGGAGAAAAGTCAGATACTTGGTTTTCAGACATTCTCCTCAGGCAAGGAGTCTGCTTTCTTCTTCTCTTTTGCTTAAAGTTTGGCATTGAAAAATCCCTTCCTGTTCCCCAAGACTGAATCGCATTCTTCTCTCATGTTGGAGGCTTGACCAAATTCCAATTCCAGGAGCATCCTTTGTTCTTCTGGCAACTCCCCTTGAGGGGAGACAAACATTACCCGCTGAAGGAAATCCGCAGCCCTGTGTGTGGGTGAAGACCCCTCGCTGCACCCTTAAGATCTGACATGGTTTCATCATGGGTTTAGCATTCTGTGAACAACTGCCCATTTGTTTATCTGTAGTTTTGATGGAGGAGTGTTTATGTGTTACTTTCATTATTAATAAAGAAAACTGCCTTGGCCCTTTAAGAGAAAATTAGGTAGGTGGAGTAGACAGAACAGAATTGTGGGAACAAGGAAGTAGAGTTAGAGAGACGCTTCAGGCAGTCACCATAGGAGTCTCCATGCTGCTCCTCTCCGAGATGGACGCAGGTTAAGATCTCTCCTGGTAAGCCACAACTCGTGGTGCTACCCAGATTACTAAATATGGGTTAAAGGAAGATGTGAGAATTAGCCTATAAGAGGCTACAGATAATGGGCCAGGCAGTGTTTTAAAAGAATACAGTTTCCGTGTAATTATTTCGGGTGTAAAGCTAGCCGGTTGCTGGGAACTGGGCGGCGGGAACGCAGCCCGCCGTTTCACACTACATAGTTTCCATTTCTTAGTTCCATGGGAAAGGGAGCCACGTTAGTCATTTTAAGACTTTTGTCCCAGGAATCAGCACTGTGTCTAGTCAAAAGCAGACACTTCATTTTCAAAGGGCTATCTGCTTAATGGGTGGGTGGGTGGATGGATGGATGGATGGATGGATGGACAGATGGATAAATAAAAGAACCACAGGACAACTAATGTCAAAAAGAAGAAAATATAACACTCACCTTCTCCTTCTCCACCTGCTCTCCTACACCAGGCTTCAATTTTACATAAGCGCAGAGGGCAGATTAACAGATTCCTACAAAGCCTCAGAACTCACTCTAAACCAATTGCAGAAGGCAGAACTCCAGACACTCTTCCCTCTACACTACATTTTCTTTGGAACACCAAAAGGAAAAGGATGGGGGGGGGGTGTCTTTCTAATTCTCCAAAGGTTTATCCTAAGAAAAGGCCGATCTTCTTGCCTGTGCACTGAAACTCTGAAAGCTGAAATCTGCAGGCACGAAAGGTGTGCTTTAGTCACTACATCTGTGCCACTATGAACTAAGCACCTGACTTAGACAGCTTAAGGGAGAAGCTTTTCTGACCTCACGGTTTCGGGGGATCTCATCCATCATGGTGTGGAGGCACAGGAGAACTCACAGTGATGGGCACTAGGAGGCTGCTATGGCTGTTGGCTATATCACAGCAGACCAGAAAGAAGCAAGTAGCTGGAGCCTTCATTACCTGCTCCTAATGATATATTTCCAAGTCTTTACAGCCACCCAAACAGAGTCATTAGTTGAGGACTGAGTGTTCAAAGCATGAGCCAGTGGATGGGGATGTTTCAGATCCTAATCATAAACAGAAGGTAAGTGAAATCTGTGGGTGTATTTACAGCACCTCAGAGACAGAAATCCCAACATCTTAACCACTAGACCATGACTACCTAAAGCTTGTGGCTTGTGACCCCTCATGTAAACACTTACAGGATAACTTCTAATCACTTATGGCCCCTTACTTCAGTCAATCTCCAGAAAGACAACCAATGTGACACAACTTACTATTCTAAGATCAGTGAGATCCCTGCTTCTTTGTTCAATTACGGACTCTACACATGAGACACAGGAAATATGACTAAGTAACTCACATTAGTTCTCTGTTATGCATAGGAATTCTCATTCTGGATCTGTGCCTATGACTCAGCAAGTACAAGCATAAGGATCTGAGTTCAAATCCCCAGTACTCACATAAGAACTAGGTAAGGCTATAGAGTCAACAATAACCCTAGTCCTGCAGGTGCTGGAGGCAGGAGGATAGCTGGGATGTACTGACTGACAGTCTAGCTCCAGGCTCAGTGAGAAACCCTTTCTCAAAGGAGTAAGAAGGAGAGAGACAACAGAACACTCTATGTCCTCCTCTGTCCTCCAGAGCATACATGGAAGGCCATACATATGTGCATCTCTCTCTCTCTCTCTCTCTCTCTCTCTCTCTCTCTCTCTCTCTCTTTCTCTCTCTCTCTCTCTCTCTCTCTCTCTCTCTCTCTCTCTCACACACACACACACACACACACACACAAAATACAACAAATAAATGCATTAGTAAGTAACTACCATTCCTTCCCAAGGAAAAGTTTCATTCTCTATATGAGAATTTTCCCAATACACTTCTGTCTCACATTCCAAGATATTTTCTTTATTGTTTATTAAATACTTTAGCCCCCACCCCTTCAGTTTTTTAACCTTATCCCAGCATAACAACAATCTACAGACAGAGCTATGTAATAACCTAATTTTATTCTATTTTCTATGTTATGATAATCTCCATATGAAAGAACATTTTGCTGGCTTCTACCCACTGATGTAAGACAGCAATTATAAGTTGGTTGTGTTTGGGGAAGGTGTGCTTGAACCATGATTACAAATCTCATGTTCTCACCCACCATCTGAGTTCCCCAAAGTCAGAAAGCCCAGTTGAGCAAGGAAGACTTAGTAAGACTCAGGTGCCAAGAGCCTCCTTTGGCTTAACCATGGGGTGTGAATCATAAATTTGAACTGCTTGCCCTATTTCCCTATTATGAAGAAAGTATCTTTTTTCTCTCCTAAGCCCTCTGCCGCCCAACTGCTGTCCCCATCTGGCTCCAGCCTCTCTATATCAGAGCTGATTTTCTGGTTGATGATCCCACAGTGGAAATTGTCTTTAAGCAAACTGTTTCAGAACATAGTTTTTCATCCATGGAAGAAATCCACCCTAAAATACCTTGCTTTTAACTTGTCAGCCTTGAAAACATCTGGGGGTGGGAGAGCCAGAATCTCAATTTTGAGGGTCTACCTAGAAACCAAGATAATTACAAGTTTTTAAATAATAGTTGAGAAGTGTTTCAGAGCAAAGGTACCATTTTTGGGAGGTCAAAGAATGGTATTTCCCTGTGGCTTTAATGCTAATGTTTTATTTAATCCTAACGTGCTGTTCAATTCCTGTCACCTCACAAAGAAGGGATACGGATATTTGCTAACACTGTCAAGTCAAGTGTGCGTACTTTAATGATTCTTTTGAAATACATTTACAAGAGGCCCCTAAGAAAAAGATTTTATTACATTCTACTTGAGACAATTGAAAACTTCAAATATATTGGAGCCATGTTGGTAGGAAAAAGCTCCCAGAAATGAGGCCACGTCTGCTCATGAAAAGAGAAGCGGGAAATGGAAGCAATTATCTAGGCCTTGCACGATAAGAGAACCGTCTTAGCCTTTAAACATCTACCCACTCAAGCAAATGTCTGCTTCATTTCCTTTTCTTTTTTCGGGTCACAGGTAGAATTGTTTAAAGTTCTTATTTCCATCGAACTTTTGGTGAAAGAAATTTCAGTGTCTGACATATCAAATATTTTCCTTTAGACTCTAAGTTTGCCTCACTCAGTAGCTGGGGAATGAGGGTGAGAGACTGTTCCCATTTGCATTCTGGTAATTGTAGCAGTAATAAGCGTGGATAGTCAATAAGGGCTGAGAAGTCAAATGGAGGCAGTTTTTAAAGGCAAGAGATCTTGCTAGAACTTTGAAACATGGGCCATGGGAAGTTCAGAGATAAACGTGTGTTTCACGTGTAGATGTGCATCCCAGAAGCTCTGTAGATTTCTAACCCAACACTTCCCTTTCTAGGCCTCTCTATCTTCATGGAACTAATGGTGTAGTGCCAACCAGTAAATTATATGGAATACAGAACATGTAATAATACTCACTCTTGGCATGGGCTTAGGGAACATGAGCAGTTAAGCTGAGTTAATTCAGGGCCTCTCTGCTTACATTTCATGTCCTACAAGCTCACTCCCACAGCCCTCAAGTTCAAATCCATGGGCACTCATGATCACTCATGCATGGGATAAGCTGGGCTGTCCTTAGACCTTTGGTGTCACTAGCCCGTGAATTAGAAGACTCAGCTGTTTCACTGCTAGCATATTCAAGGGAGCCACACCAGTGTAAAAGCATTTTATGTGCAACAAACATTTTGACTTCTTAATTTTCATTGCTAACATGTGAATTTAAATTCAGCTATGATTTGATTTCTCGGCAATTAATGTCTTCTTGAGGTGGGAATAAGCTCAAACCTATGTTTATTCCCCAAATATGAACCAACATTTGTTAGAACTAATAATTTCTTAAGATCACAGGAAGTCAATGTGCTAATTTTTTTATGAGGATCATTCTTAAGTACTGATTACTTGTGTGAGTTTCTAGTTTACCTCCCCTATGTAGCACATCAGAGGTTTGTTACCTGCAGAAGTCTCTCTAAGGCTGTCCTAGGAAGTAGGTACAGCCTGGCCTTCACTTCCTTCATATACAACTCTGCTAATGCCCGAGTGTCTTAGTACCTCAGTGAACTAATCAAACATGACTGAAGGCCCTAGCTTCAGTGTCAAATGCACAGTCACATCTCACGCCCTCTGTGAAGGTATTCATGCAAAGCATCCTGAAGCAGGCCCGGTGTGTCATAAGATCCAGCACCTATGATGTTCAGCGTAGTTGTTTTTATGTGGAGGTCTTTCATTCATTTGGACTTGTGTTTTGTGTACAGCAATAGATATGGATCTATTTGCATTCTTCTACATGTTTATATGCAGTTATGCCAGCACCATTTGTTGAATATATTTTCTTTTTTTCCATTTTATACATTTTGCTTCTTTGTCAAAAATTGGGTGTTTGTAGGTGTGCGGATTGATATTTGGGTCTTGGATTCAATTTCATTGGTCCTCCTGTCTGTTGTTATGTCAATACCGGGCTGTTTTCAGTACTGTAGCTCTGTAGTAGAGTTTGAAGTAAAGGTTTCAAACCAGAGGATTCTGCCTCCAGAAGTCCCTTTATTGTACAGGATTGTTTTGGCTATCCTGGGTGTTTTGCTTTTCCATATGAAGTTGAGTACCATTCTTTCGAGGTCTGTGAAGCATTTTGCTTAGATTTTGGTGGCCATTGCATTGAATCTGTAGATTGCTTTTGGTAAGATTGCCATTTTTCCTATGTTAATTCTACCTACCCAAGAGCATGGGAGATCTTTCCATTTTCTGGTGTCTTCTTCAATTTCTTTCTTCAAAGATTTAAAGCTCTTGTCATACAGGTCTTCCACTTGTTTGGCTTGAGTTACTCCAAGATATTTTATGTTATTTGTGGCTATTGTGAAGGGTGATGTTTCTCTGATTTCTTTCTCAGCCCATTTATCATCTGTATGAAGGAGGGCTACTGATTTTTTTTAGTTTATCTTGTATCCTGCTATATTACTGTTGTATCTATTCCATTAATCAGAATAATTTCAAAATTGAAAACTATAAAAAAATTAAAAAAAATACTAGTTTAAGCTGAAGCTGAAAGAACGAACAGAAAAAAAAGAAAAGGAAAGGAAAGGAAAGGAAAGGAAAGGAAAGGAAAAAAGATCCAACATCTACCTAGAAAGAAATCAATTACAGATGCAAGATGCCATAGATACAATCCTCAAGGTGCAAAGCTGAAAGCGCAGGGAGACCATCCACCAAAGCGTTCATTGCCTCTGCAAATGAAATCTGGGTTACCAGTGGCTCTTCCCGGACCAGAGCCACCCCATGGCTGCCTTTTAGACAGCCAAGTGAAGGGCCCCACAAGTCACCCATTCTGGAAACTCCTGTGGCTTTCGTCAGTCTTCAAAGTCCGTCCAGGACAAAAGAGTTCGGAAACAAAAATACGCAAATGCGGGCAAATCCGCCAAAGCCGATGCAACTGACTAAGCACGCAGCTCACCGCACAGGAAACCCTGCTGCCCTGTAAACGAAATTATCGTAATGAGGCTCTGTCGCCATCCCACGCTGAAGCTGAAAATTGACCTCTGTCAGTTCTTGGATTCCGTCAGATATTCCTGGCTGAAGGCACGTGGGGCGTTCAGCTGGAGACTCTCCCTTCGACTCATAGAGTCCCTCTGCTCCCTTGGGGGCAGTCTCCTAGAACCACAGCGTAGAACGGATTGCTCTCACGTGTTGTTTTAGGAGCCCTCTATTCACACTGAGCTCTGTGTGGACACTCCATGATACTCACATCGGCTACTGCCCCTGCATGTCTGGGAAGGGTGGTAAGGACTGTGCTGGAGGCAGAATGCCTTTTTCATTTGTTTATTTATTTACTTTTTTATGTTTTTATTTTTTTGGTTTTTCAAGACAGGGTTTCTCTGTAGCTTTGGAGCCTGTCCTGGAACTCACTCTGTAGACCAGGCTGGCCTCGAATTCAGAGATCTCTCTGCCTCCTGAGTGCTGGGATTAAAAGCGTGTGCCACCACTGCCCGGCCAGAATGCCTTTTCTAATAGATGCACTGAGTCACTGGAAAAAGTCAACATCCCAAAGAAATCCAGCAGCTTAGTTGGTTGGATCCTTAGAGCTTGGCAGATTTTCCTCTGCTCTGTGTTGTTTTATGTCACCCTATATGCCAGGGAGCTGGCAGCCATCTTCCTTTGGCCCTTCCACAGGAACTGGGTAGGCTTCTCCCTGATGTGAATAAGAAATGGTCCCAGTGGGATGACTGTCTCAGATGGCGCACGGAAATGCCCCACAAATTCTAGGAGGCTGATATGATGTAGTTCAGATTCACCTGAGTATAATTTCTAAATGTATCCACAAGGAACTCACAGAACAGGCCCGAGTGTAGAAAGCGCAGTGGTGTGGTTTAAAGGAGAAATGTCCCTCATAGTCTCGGATATTTAAATACTTGGACCCCAATCTGTGGCACTATTATGGGGAGTTTCTGGATGTGGCCTCATCCCACTGAGCATGGCCTATGAAAAGAGCATCCTCTGTCTCATCCGCGCAGCCTCAGCTTTTGGTCCAGGCACCATGCCTGCCGCCTGCTGCCTCCACTCCGCCATATGGACTCTAACTCTCTGGAACTGTAAACCCAAGTAAAATCTTCCTTTTGTTTGATTTTTGCGTTTGTTTTTTGAGATAGGGTTTTTCTGAGTAGGCCTGGTTGTCCTAGAACTCACTCTGTAAACCTCAAACTCAGAGATCGGCCTGCCTCAGCCTCTCGAGTACTGGGAATAAAGGCCTACACCATCACCGCCCAGCTAAACTCCTCTTTAGTTTCCTTGGTCATGGTGTTCTATCATGGCAACAGAAAAGTTACTGATACAGATGGGAGAATACAGGTAAAGCTGCCTTTGTAGTTAAAAGGTAAACACAGACAGAACCTAGTATGACTAAAACATCTTAAAGTGAGACTTTAGATCACCTAATTCAAGCACCCCACTATGACCCAAACACTTATACACACGGCATATCCATCACCCAGGACAAGTGGCAGGGATCCATTCCTCCACAGGGCGTTCTGCTCCTGCTTCACACAGCAGGAGTAGATAGAACAGCTTCTGGGCTAAACCCAATGTCCTGAATTTCCCAAATTGGTCACAGCTCTACCACCTGCTAAAACAACACAGATTCCACCCATTCTTTTTCTAAAGATTAGTCCTTTCCGATGGTAAAGATGGTCAGTGTGTTCCCCAAATGGCTGTTGGGTGAGCCAGACACCCACAGGACCACAAGGGAGTTTGTTGGCTGTAAGTGTGCTGACTGCGCAGGTCTCATCTCAATGAAACACAGAGTCTTCTGTGCACTGGAGGGGTTTCTGCAGAAGCCTCCATCTTAAAGACTTGACATGAAATACTAGTAATACAACCCCCAAAAGATCCCAAGGGCTTGAGAACTCCACTCTTCTGTTCCCTTGGAGGAGGTTCCCTTCATATGGTATTATTTGATTATCTGCTCCTGTTTATGCAAATAGGATTCTCCCATCCTCAGATGCAAACACATTGGTATGAAATACAGCCATTTTAGCTCTGCCTGTTTGTGCCACCCAGCCTCAAGCGTCCTCATCAACAGGCCAGGAAGCTCAGTGCCCAGGATCCATCCTCCACCCTTGTCCAAGTCCCTGAGCAGCCAGGACCCACGCTCTTAACAGAGGCCAGGTTAAAATCAGCAAAAGCTGCTGGATGCCTTGCTCAGAATTAAAAAGACCTTGTGGTTTCTTTTTTAGTTAATTCATCTAGAAATCTAGCCTTCTGCCCAGAACTGAATCTAAAGAAACGTGTATGACTTCACCCTCAAATAATAATCTCTCTCTCTCTCTCTCTCTCTCTCTCTCTCTCTCTCTCTCTCTCTCTCTCTCTCTCTCTCTCTGTCTGTCTCTCTCTCTCTCTCTCTCTCTCTCTCACACACACACACACATACACACACACACACACACACACACACACACTGTGAGGCTGATGGTGACTGGCAAGTCTGGATCAAATCCCCTTCCTCTGCCTCCTGAGTGCTTAAAGTACACGCCTCGTCATGCTGGATTAACCTTCCCTTTTTTGTGTATTCACAAATATTGTTGCTCTACTGCTCAAATTTAACCAAGAAACTAGTATCAGGTGAACACTACTTAACAGTGTCAGGCGTACACAACTCAACAATGTCATGTATACACCACCTGATAGTTTTCTCTCCCTTTTTGCAAATTGCTGTCTGTGCTTTCCTCATTTTCCCTTTCCTTTTGTTTCTTCAAGTTTGCCCCATTCTAAGCAACTCCATACATGCTGGGCCTTCGAAATCCACTGACCTACCTGGGTGCCCTCTTAATGTCGCGTTTCCTCGCCTGGGCACCTCTACAGTTTTATTAGCTTTCACTGTGCTTTCCAGTTTGACAAGGGAGTCAAAAAAAGGAATGCAGGCTCTACCTGGTTGATGTCACATGCTACTCCTCTGACTTCCTAAGTGACTTCAGCTGCACTATGATTTTGGCTTGGGAGACAGGATGTGGTGAGAGTCTGGTCGCTAAAATCTTCGTGAACTCTAAGTCACGATTTTAAAATCTTTCAACAATTTCACTTTGTCTTCACATTTTTATACTTTTACATACATATGTGTTTCTGTATATATAAATGATCTATATGCTCTTTGTAAAAGTTCCTGAAGAAAATTTTATAGAAAAAGAATAAAAATCATCCCTGCAACTCATAGTGAAGTATCAATAACATGTAATGTCTCTAGTGTATCCTTTACAGAACTGACATGGTGTATACAAACAAACACCTACACAAGAATATAGGCAATACTTATGTTTCTTCTATTTAAAGCTATGCCACATTTTCCTATGTCAATAATACCACATACCATATGGACATTTTCCTAATATTGAACACTTAAAATTTTGCATATATATATATATATATATATATATATATATATACACACACACACATATGTATATATATATATAAAATGTTACAATATAATATGTATAATCATTTTTCTGATTCTAAATTATACCCATCTTAAGACATATCTTTTCAAATAAGAATAACACCTTTTATACTATAAGGTTTTAATTTTACTTATCATTTAAAAAGAACATTTTGGAAATAAATACTTATTCCACAAAGAAGGGGTAGATACTAGTAGTGTTTTCAATTCTTGGGTGGGACCTTGTTTTTGGACACTTCATGAGAAGTAATCTATATTAACTAAAATCCTCTCTGGAGGTGTGCATGTGCACACGAATGTGTGCTCAATGTTGCTATGAACGTGTGTAGGTGCACATGTATATGGAAACCCAAAGTCATCTTCAGATACACGTCCTCAAGAACATGCCGCTTGATTTCTGAGCCGAGGCCTCTTACTAGCACACAGAGCGTGATGATTTAGCTAGGCCTTCCACTCAGGAGGATTAAACATCTGCCCGTCTCCACCTCCACATCCTGGAAGTATAAGCCATGCTGTGCCATGCTGTGATTTCTATGTGCATTCTGCGGATCACACTGAGGTCTGTGTGCCCATGTCCTGGATCTGTGTCACCAGACCCTCAATCTAAATTATTCCATGGTAGGCTCTTTTCCTTCCACGTTGATTCCTTGGTTTAAAAGCATGTTCTGATAATCTAATATTCCATCTGTGTTGCTTCAGCATTCCATGAGGAATTTTTTCCAGGCTCTTAGCCCATGAACTGCCAAGAAACGGCCTCCCTATGTTCCGCATGATCATCTCACTTTGCACAACACAAACAGACAATTATTGTCTTTTCTGAACCCACAGTATCCCCTCTCCTCTTTGGTTGGTGCAGCTCTGCAGGACTAATGAAAATCCTGACATCTGTGTCCACTCCAGATGTTTCCACCTCTGTGTCCTTTACTCTAGCATGTTGTAGGACCTATTCTTCCATCATACCCCTAACTAAACAGACATAATTTTCATATACAAATAAATGGTTTGAGAGAAATAAGTCATCATAGATTTCTAGTCTGACATGATTTTAAACAAAAACATAAAAGTATTGCAATATTTAGTGCTGCTGGTCCAATTTCTCTGAAATCCTTGGGTATGGAGATTATTCAGTTGCAGACCAGAGATTAACTTTATTTATGCCTTTATATGTGCTGTATGCACACATATGTGAGTTTGCACACTCGTCAAGGAAGCTGTGGAACAATACTAAGCATCCTGCTCTAGCGCTCTTTGCTTTATTCTCTTGAGAAAGGGTCTTTCTGGTGCTCAGCTCATAGCCAGCAAGCCCAGAAATCCTTGTCACAGCTGCCGCAGTGCTGAGAGTTTAAACATGGGCGCAAGCCTGGCTTTGCAGATGGATCCATGCATTTGACCTCAGCTCCTCAAACATGCAGCAAGCTTTCTTAGCTGCTGAGCCATCTCCCAAGCCCCAGAAAGTACTTTGAAGCTTGACCTATATCCCTAGAGCTGTATCTTTTCCTGGAAATACATCCAGCTGCATCTCAAGAACTAGTATTCAACCACAACATACTACCAAGCTCAACAGAAACATGAAAATCTAAATATCTAACAGGTTTACATGCATGTAAATTAGCATCTCATAAGATTCCACGACTGAGCGGAGACTCTGTTCAAGTTTCTTATCCAGTCAATGTCCAAGGAATGATTTAACTAACTGCACATCACTGACATAACTAAATACTATTCTCCAATAAGAACTAAGTAACTCCAGAGCAGCAGTGATCAACATATGGGTCACAGCCCTTTGGGAGTTGAATGACCCTTTCACGGGGTCACATATCAGATATCCTGCATATCAGATATTATCATTTCAATTCATAGCAAAAGCAAGATTACAGTTATGAAGTAGCAACGGAATTACTTTATGGTTGTGGGGATTACCACAAGATGAAAAGCTGTATTAAAGGGTCTCAGCATTAGCAGGGTTGAGAACCACTGGTTCAAAGGGTGAACCAACATTCTTTACCCTTAGGAAAGTTACTAACCATTAGCCATAACAAGTAAACCAAAAACTGAATCCAATGCTGGGCCAGAGTAAAGACTGGAACAGGAATCTAAACAAAAGGCACATAAGAAAGGCAGGCGGAACCTACTCAGAGGAGAAGGAGCCAGGTCAAGTCACCAGGAGGAGAGTCTTGGTTGACTTTGATTTATTGTTTGTCTTGGTTTTGGTCTTCTGGGTTCCAAATTAGCCTTGAACTTACTATGTACTGAGGATATCCTTGAACTTCCGATCTTCCTACTTTCACCTCAGAAGTACTAGAGAACAAACCCAAGGCTTTCTGCACATGAGGCCAGAACTCTCCTGACTGAACTATACCCTGAGACACCCTTGGTGTAGGACAGTCCTGCCTAAGGCCCTAAGAGGTCCTTATCTCCTTCTTTGACCAGAGAAGCCAGCCGGTCGCTCCCCTACTGTTGTGAGTAAAGAGAAATAAAGGGAAATGCTCTAAACCTACCTGTTTCTCCTCACTGTCAGAAGAGGATTTACCACAGCCATCAGCACTGTCCGGTGACATAAAGCAGTAAGAGCACCCCTGTTCAGGAGATTCCTGTTTTAATCTGTGGAGGACTCAACTTAGAGACCGCTCTTTCCCCAGGTGAATGCAACATCTAACTAATTGTGGCCTCTAAGCATTCTGCCTGTTTGCACACCTCCACGAGAAAATGTAATTTCCTTGAGCTGGAGCATGTTGACTGAATTGGTGAGAAAGAAGGAAAATAATTATACCAACCTAAAAAGATAACGGAACAAAGGAGCTTGGGCTTATTTATTAGCTCTTTGGTACACAGCCAACCTTGGAGTCCGGGTCCTATGCACCTGTTGGTCTTATCTCAGGTGAAGAAAAAAAGGCAGAACACATACCCTTTGTGGAAAGATGCCTGGGCACAAGCTTTTGTCTCTTGGTCAATGACTGTAGAATGTAATGGAAGCTTTGTGTACTCTCCTCCATAAGTGTATAGGATAAAAAGAACACATTTATCAGAAGGAACAGGAAAGTCAACAGAAACGAGAGTGTGACTGTCTATTCTCCGTCACACGTCCTTACTTGCTGGTCATTTCCAGGACGCTCTTCCTACAGCCACAGAATTCCTCAGTTTCAAAATAATAGTAGGATGCAGAACTTGTTCTGACTCCAGCGACTTGCTGAAGATTTGCCGTGCAGCTAGGGAGAGAGCGTGTGGCCATCATTTGAGCTAATCCTCAGTGGCATTCAGTATCGGTGGTATTGAAGGTTCAAGGTCCAAGAATGTACCCTGACGTTCCACTTAATCATTTCCTGATGTTGTGATGAGATACTTTGACAGAAGTGGCTTAAAGAACAAAAGGTCTATTCCAACTCCCAGCCCCAGGTTAAAGCACAAAGGAAGGGAAGTCAGAGCGACCAGACTTTCAAGGAATTGAACACATTCCACCTGTCCCCTGAAGTGGCATTACAAAGGTCACAACAGTACCCTTTTTTCCTCAGTAGGGTTTATGGTACCATGAGGCCCACTGACACTTAGGAACAAATGGACCCCACATAAAATACTGTATCTGGTTGCCTGGTATAAGCAAGAGGACCCTAGAGGGCTAAAATGGTTTTGAATACGCTTAAAAGAAGTGATTGAAATGGTAAGACTCTACATCACCATCACCAGGGCCATGTAGGATGTCTGCTATTGCATACCTGTGAAGTACTGTCTCATCTCAGCACACCTGGGGCTGAAGGTCAGCGTTTTTATCCCTTCTGTGATAGTTAACAGTGACTGTCAACCTGACAGGATCTAGAATCACTGAAGGGACAAACCCCCGGGTGTGTCTGTGAGGGATTGAGCAAACTGGATTAACTGAGATGAGCAGAGCCATCCTAAGCATGGAAAGGCATCCCCTGGGCTGGAGCTCTTGAGCAAATGAAAAGAAGAAAACTGAGCAGCAACATCCAGATGGCCAGGTGATCCATGTCCGTGCTGCCATGACACCCCTGCCATAAATGGACGGTGTCCTCTGAAGCTGGAAGCCAAATAAAACCTTACTTCATTAAGCTGCATCTTCTGGTATTGCACTGTAGTAACAAGGCAGGAAACTTAGACACCTCCTTACATGTTGAAATATCAGCTCTTAGGATCGTCTCCCAAACCATCTGCTCATACTAGGATTCTTCAAGGAGCCACGATATGAAGGTGTATCTTTCTGTGTACTCAGAAATCAGGGGTTTCAAGAAAGATGATCAGTTGTTACTTTGGCATTGCCCTATAGCTAGGTTCCCTGCCTGCCCTGTTAAATGCTGATTTGTCCAGGTTGCAGCACGGCCAAATACTCGGAAGCTACACTCACTATAGTTAAAGGAACTGGACTTGGGGTCTAGAGGGGATTGCGCAGTCAGCAAAGTACTTGCTGTGTATGAAGACCCCAGTTCTGATCCCCAGCACCCACTACACAGCCAGGTGAAGTAGCACATGCTTGAAAATTGCAAGGGTGGGGAGGAAGGCATAGGGAAATCCCTGGAATTCACTGGCCAGCCAGTTTAGAAGAATAAATGAGCTCAAAGTTCAGTGAGAAATTGTATCTCAAAAACCAAGGTGGAGAGTGATCAATGTTGACATCTGATGTTGACCTCCGCCTCTGCATGCCCACACATACACAAACACACACACATACACACATACACACAGAGAGAGAGAGAGAGAGAGAGAGAGAGAGAGAGAGAGAGAGAGAGAGAGAGAGAGAGAGAGAGAGAGAGAGAGAGAGGTAGTGGGGAGATCAGAGAAAGAACGCTCAGGAACACACATACATACACACACAAACACCAGAAATGAATTTGTGTTAACATAACTCTATCACCTACCTGTGTGCTGCAGAATATTCGTTTATACTGTAAAGATGTGTCTCTGCCTAAGGCCTCTTCTGATTGGTTTAATAAAGAGCTAAATAGCCAATAGCTAGGCAGGAGAGAATAGGCAGGACTTCTGGACAGAGAGAGAGAGAGAAACTGGGAGGAGGAATCTCGACACCTGGATTCCCAAGGAGACTCGGAGAGGAAATGGGAGGTGCAGGATGGAAGAAATGTAAAGCCATGTGGCAAAATGTAGGTTAATATATTTGGGTTAATTTAATTTACAAGAGCTAGCTGAGAACAAACCCAAGCTAAGGCCAAGCTTTCATAATTAATAATAAGACTCCATGTGGTTATTTGCCATTTGGCAGTCCTGACAAGAATGTACTACTACCTCTCTGTGTCCCTGCGTAACTCAGAGCACTTTTCTGCATAGCAGTTTTCTCTCCTCCAGTGGCTGTAGTTCTGACTCGAAATGAAAGAGCCTCTGTAGTAACAGCAAAGTATTCCATAGGTCATCACAGACATGAACACGACTTGCAACGCGAGGTCACAGAGGAAAATATGCTAGCCTCATCATGCTTGCTGTCAAGAATTCTTTTTTCTCTACCCCCATTTTACTAAGAGGAAAACTGAGGCTTCAGGGAGCTAAGCAAACTGACTCAAGTCCCCTAGCCAGCAACTGCATCAGCATAGATCAAATTTAACGTTTTCCTTCTCAAGGCCACTCACTTACTCCCACACAAGGCTCCCTTGCCTGCTGCAGGCCTCATGCTTCTCTGGGAGTATTCGCCCCCGCAGATGGATGGATGCACAGCTCTAGGATAATGAAGTTGCCTCCCAGTCTGTCAGTCCATTATTCACTCAGCCAATTACATCTGTGACCTCCCGTCACTCTCCCAACAGCCCGCCCATCCACGTCCCTTCTGAGCTCACACCACCAAAATGCAGTCTCCCTTGGCCCTGTGAGGAGCGCGGCAAAACTTTCCAGTTTATTTCTCTGAAAAGCCTTAAGCTCTTAATAAATGACCATTTCAGAAATGCAATTTCAGAGATCTCTTGGAGGGCTATAATGGAAGACAATATTGTCACTGGTGGGGACAGAAACGCTGACTGCATTTGTTTCTCTGCCTGCTTGTTTTTCCCTTCAGGTACCACATAACAGCATTTAAAAAATAGCTAAGCCTTAAGCCATGCCAGGATCTCCTGAAGGGCAAGCCATTCCTGTCACCCTCTGCTACAAGGCTGAGGCCAATCTTAAAACAGAAATGCCGACTGCAGTGACTCAAGGGTGGCCTCCTAATGGCCTGCTCTGTTGTTAAATGTCTCATTTTATGTGATATATCATGGGACCATGGCACCCATCCGGTGTCACCAGTCTGAAACCACACCTATGTTGGTACTGATCTCTCGAGAAACAGCCCCCTCAGCCCACAGGTTGTGCTTGCTCCCAATCCTTCACTTTTCGTCACTTTTATTTTTGTATACCTTCTTTTAAAAAAAAGATTTTCTTTTAAAATCTATGTATGTGTGATCTTGTATGCGTTTTATATGCACCATGTGGATGCAGGATCCTCAGAGGCCAGAAGAGGCTGTTGGATCCCCTGGAACTGGAGTTATAGGCAGCTGTGTGCTGCCCGATATGGATACTGGAAACTAAACACGGGTCCTCTGCAAGAGTAGAAAACACTCGTAACCACTAAGGCATTTCTCCAACCCCCCCCCTCATTTTTATTAGGGGACTTTCACATAGACCCACCCCCTTGGGGTATGGACTTCTGTTATTTTTCAAACACAAGTCATCCTGAGAAAGGTCACCTGTAGTGACAAGAACCAAGAAATACATCTCCAAAATGCTCAAGCTGGACAGCATGGAAAAACATCTTTGGGGGAATTAAATACTCAATTGCTATGAACTTCACATTATTCTTAAAATATAAGATATATCTTCAAACTCTGATCATTTGCTCCAGACATTTTTTTGTTCAATGTAAACAGTGGAAAAATTTCATTATTAAGAAAACTTCTATATTATATAACAATTTAAGTATTTCCAAAATCAGAGTATCTAAGGCTTTGGACTTAATTATGGAATAAAAAAAAACCTGAACTGTATGGGTCTGGAGATATGGTTCAGTTGGTAGAATGATTTCCTAGACTGCATGAAGCTGCATATTTAGTTCCAACCATCATATAGACTGGGCATGGTGGCACATGCCCATAATCTCAGCATTGAGGAGGTAGAGGCAGAAGAATTGGGAGTTCCAGGTCATCCTCAACTAAATGTGAGCCTTCAGCCAGCCTGGGCTACAAGGGACCCTGACTCAAGTAAAAAAAACATGTGTTGAAACCCTAACCCAAAATGCCACTATGATTCAAGATATGACCATTAAATTAGGAAGCTAGTGACAAAGCCATAAAATTCTCCCCTCAGTGGGAGACCTTTCAAGCCCAGGACATAACCCCAAAGCTCTTGTTCTAGCTCTCCATGTCTACAAGCACATGCCACGGGAGAACACAGCGAAACAATGTCCCCACACTAAAACGAGCTGGAATCAGAAGTTTCGATGTTTTTTTGTTTTTACCTCAACTCTGAGAAAATAAATTCCTGCCTCAACAGAATGATACATCTGAATTTGATAACACATGGCATTTATCTTATTGACCGTAGAGAACTGCTTAAAACTAAGTAAACATCTTTACCTAAAGACATGGGAGTTAGAGAGTCCTAGAAGGATCAGAGAACTGGTCTACCCCAATGATGCCTATAACACCCCTACACATACACCTCCAATGAGAGCTGAACAAGCATTGGCCTGGGCAAGAAGAAAGACCAAATTTCAGGGGAAAAGAGAGAACAAGGAGTAATAAAGAACTGATGTCTAACATGAATGACCTGTAGAAGAATACAGTTGTCACTATTCTGATTACTGAGTGATGGTTTTGTTGACTGCTAACATTGGAGAAACCTAGATATGGGGTACATAAGATCACCCTGTGCTATTTCTTACAGTGGAGTATGCATGTATTAGTGCCTTTATAAACAAGAGAGAAAACATGAAAGAGTTGGACTAGTCTAGCTTTTGAGTGACTTTTATATATCTGGAATTCCAATCTTAGGTGGTAAGGTTCTGTAGGTCTTTGGAAACAGATGATATTTGGCTACTATTTCCAGGAAGTGAAGCTTCTGGCCATCTTCAAAATGAAGGACAGGTGAATAACGCTCTCATCTCATAGATATATACCTGTTTAGAAGTAAGAAGAACAGAGGACAGGAAGAGAAAGCTCCTTCCTCAACATGTACCCTTCCATACTTCCCAGCTCAGGTCCTTCCTGCTCTCTGCTAAGCAGCACCAGTGGATGGGATGAAAATGCTTGGATGATCCTAATCAGTGGCAATAAAGAAAAAATAAAATAAAAATGATGATGAGCAGATTGGAAAAAATATAATAAACATGGATCAACAAACTCTTTTTGTCTGATCCCAATAAGAAACTATTTTTAAGTAAGCATCAACATCATCTAGCTGCAATCCCTGTGGTCTTACAACAGTGATTTGTCTGAAAGATAGATTGGTGCAATAGTAGTAAACATGTTAGGGAGTTACCCTGCACTTTGGGGGGATTCAAGACCCATTGCAGGAACCCATCCCTGACACTGCTAAGGTGGCCAAGGACCTGAGACAACACAGGTCCTAACCCTGGGGAAGCTACTGCTATTATTCTGCTAAATGAACATAGACAGAGGCTCCTGATTGTCATTTAGCTACACCCACTGGTCAGAACATCACTCGACCCTCAACAGAGAAACCTCTTGCAGTAGATGGGAACTAACACAGAAGACCCATGACTGGAGATGTGCAAAATATGAGAGACTTTTAGAGCACAGCCCCAAATGGAATGTCTTCATCAAACCCTCCCCTCAAGGCTCAGGAAGATATGCAGAAGCGGAGGAGAAAAATTGTAAGAGCCAGAGGCGGTTCTAAAGAAACACTGCCTTCCAGACACAAAACTGATACATGTATGAACTCACAGAGACTGTGACAGAACACACAATACCTGCACAAGTGCAAACCAGAACTAAGAAGACCTCGTGGACACAAAATCCCACCCCTTACTAAGAAGCTGTTTGCAATAAGTATCTGTTGGGAAAGGGGATGTTGAGTTTCTCCAATGAATGGTCACTGTGTATATCAAGCATCCTCCTGGAAAGGGCCCCATGCCCGGGAGAAGTTAGACAACACAAAACAGGCTCCATGACTTTTGTGTATGATTTGTTTTGTTTTGTTTATTGTCTTATTGTGTTTTTTGCTTGTTTGTTTGCTTTCATTTGGGGTGGGTGGGTAAGAGAGAGAACTTGAAGTTAGGTGAGTAGGAAGATTTGGAGAATCAGGGAAGAGTTAGGGGAGAGAGAAATATTACCAAAGTTCATTGCATCAAATAATTAATTAACTTTTTAATAGTTAATAGAAATAAAATATTTTCAGTTCTGAAAAAAATGATGTCTTTTTTATCTTGGGTTTATATTCAATGAACTAAAGGTATAGGTATATGACATATTGAATTGTGGGTAATCCTGAGTGTTTGGCGCTTGTTTTTTTTGTTGTTGTTGTTGTTTTTGCTTTCTGTTTGTTTTTTTTTTTTTTTTTTTAGATTTCTAAAAGCAGAAGGATTTCCAAAGTGCCATTAATTTTAGGGCACAAGGAAGCCATGGTGTGGGGTGCTTTGGAAGATCTTCTCTGAACAGGCTCCCAGTGACTTCTTCTGAGATTACAGTAGAAGATTTCACTGGAAGAGCAGAACACATGGTGTATCTCTGCCACAAATTGAAGTCCATGCCACCCTCAAAACTCTTATCCTCAGACAGGCTCCAAAGTCACAGAGAAACCCTGTCTAAAAAAAAAAAAAAAAAAAAAAAAAAAAAAAAAAAAAAAAAAAAAAAAAAAAAAACCTCTTATCCTCAAGCCTAACCTCTGAGTCAGACACGGTGGCACATGTCTGCAATCCACGGCAGAAACAAAGAAACTGAACAGGAGGATTGCCAGTTTCAGGTCATCCTAAGCTATATTTGAAGATCTTTGTCTTAAAATTTAAAAAAAAAAAAAAAACTTACAATTGAAATAGAATCAAATCCCCAGTGGGGGAGGAGGAGGAAGCCCTTTACCAGATTGTTGGTGCCCTTGTAAAGTGTCCTGGGAAACCCTGTTCTTCCATTGTGATGCATAAAGACATATCCAGAAGGTCCAGTCTCTACCGACACTTCATCTACTCTTATCTTGATCTTGAACTTCTGAGGTCTGGAACCACGAGAAATAAATTTCCGTTATTTGTAAATTACTTAGTCTAATATCTTTTGGGTATTTCGAATAGACTAGTCTATACTTTGAATCAAAGCCAAAGATAACCCTGTGGATAAGACCTGCTGGTGCCCCAGAAGCCACTAGGGGGACAACAGCAATTGAAAAATTCTCTGCAAGATGGAGTTAGCAGTGGAAGCTGCTGACACGGACGTAGGATTTATAGCTTCAATAAGGATGATGGGATTCCACAATAGCAGAGGCAATGCAGCATTACTTAACAGACAGAGGCCAGAGGGATGAAATTACTGTAAGGGGAAGCAAAGCCAGGGTGTCTGGACCAGCCAAGATCCATAACTCTAGCTGACAGGCCACAGCATTGCTGGGAGTAGGAGAGATGTCCTGCTGTGTGTGACATATGGGAACAGCCCCTCCTTCAGAGCTGTTGGCCTCCTATCCCACAGTCCTAACTTAGAGGTCCAGAGACTGGTGATGCTGAGCTTTTCGAGGTACCAAGGACCATACAGGAATATTTGTACTCCTCTAGTTTGGTCTACTTTTTTGACATCAGGATGTGACAATTGTCACAAAGCTCACTCTTGAAAGACATCCACTTAAGTCTTGCAGGAAAGTCTCCTATCTTTGTAAATTTACAGTTGTGCTTTGAGAAATACTTATAGCTGTCCTGCTGCAGATGTTGCCCGGGGGCCACAATATAGGGATATTTTGTTTATGATCTAACAAATAAAGCTTGCCTCAAGATCAGCGTGCAAAGCTGGCCATACTAGTCAGTCAGACAGGCCAGGCACTGGTGGTGCACACCTTTAATCCCAGCAGCCATACAGGCTGGGTGGTGGTGGTATACGCCTTTAATCTTACCACTAGAGAAGAATATAAGACAGGATAAGACAAGAACTTGCGTTCTTCTCAGTCTGTAGTTTTTGGAGAGGTAAGAGTTCTCTGGCCATTGGCTGCTTTGCTTCTCTGATCTTTCAGCTTGAATCCCAACATCTGTCTCTAGGTTTGTATTCATTGTGCTATTCCACAGGTTGGACACTTCTGAGTATCTGAACCATTTATCAAGTGACTCAGAGAGGTGCCTGCTACCAGTGGTGCTTCAAGAGTTCTGAGATGCAGAGCAAGCATTCCCATTCTCAGGCCACATGAGCCAAGAGATTCAATGATATAAGAGTCAGGTTGAACAGTTCTCAATGATTGACCCCATCAAACCTCTTGTACCCCTTGGGTCCTAACAAGGACATGCCTGTTGCCAGAGACAACTTGTCATCATTTGAAAGGGAGTTCTTGGAGAGAGAGGAGCCTTAGTCTCTAAGAGCAGGACCTAAAGAATTGCCCATTTGCGAGTCGTTTCCCCGGTCTTCCAAGTCAGTGTCAGGGAGCTTCAACAACAGTGCACCACTTGATGGAAATTGAACCTGTAGGCCCCAGTGATCTTATGATCATCAATGATGTGCATTAAAATTTGACCCAGACTGCCACAGTTCCCACCTCTACTGGATCCATGCCCTCATGTCCTGTAGTGGCATTTCAATTGCGTTTTAAGAAAAAAAGACTGCCTGAAGATCTGAGACTAAAACAGTCCCACAGGTCAGCCTTATAGACCAAGTTATAATAACAGATACCTTTAACCCCAGTAGCCACAATGACACTCACCTTTAATCCCAATAGCCACACTAGTTGCCATAGAAACTGGGTGGTGAATGCCTTTAATCCCATTGGTGCACACCTTTAATCCCAGCCCTAGAGAGGATTATAAAATGGGAGGAAACAACTCTCAATACACAGTCTATTTCTGAGATTCCTGGAAGCAGGATCGCTATTTTCAGAAAGGTCGAGGTAAGAGCCAGTGATTGGCTGTTTTGCTTTTCAGATATTCAAGTTGAACCCCAATTTCTCTCTCTGAGTTTTTATTAATAGTGCTTCAATGTCCCTCTCTTGTGTCATAACAAAAGCAACAAGTAAAACAATGGTCATCAGAAATTCCAGGGGTTGTTTTAAGTTGTTTCTTCCCGCCCCTAAAGTGTTAAGTCTTGGACAAATTAGATTCTAGGAAACCTGAAGCCTCATCCATCACCTTTCCATTCTGGGATCATTGTGACCAGAGAACAACAAACCAGGACAGGGACAAGTGCCCACAGGCAGTTTAGCAGACACTGTGTGCCACTATCACTACACAATGGGGAGAAGGAGGAGGACACAGGGCTCCTGGGGAACTCTGGGGTGTGCTGTAGTGTCTCCTGCCTGAGAAATACCTATAAACACTGATTTAGAGAATGTACAGTTCAACAAAAGCAAAACAATTGTGGTCTATTGCCCTACAAAGACTGTAAGGCCGCTGCCTCATTCTCTGACTCCATGAAAACAAGAGTTAAACATTAGCTAAAAATGTTTTTAATTACCTTACATAAACTTCTTGAGAGCCTTAACTGTGCAGCCCTGGCACTAAATGGAATGGAAAGGCCATTTCTAACACGAGAGTCGCTCTGTGTCCTCAATGGACTTGGTCATCAACGCTAGCATTGAGCAATTCAGACTTACGTTCAAGGAGACAAAGTCTGAATCTATAGACAGAAAGCTTTATCCTGAGAAAGTGCTTACTATCAGTGCACAATAACCTTCTAAAAATGTTTTCCTCGGCTAAGTCAGCTTACTCCAGAGGAGAACAAACCTGTACCCTGAGACAGAAGCCTTGCCTGGAGCAGTCTACAGTAGGGCGATGATTCTTTGAAATCACAAGCTTTGTCTTACTAATCCATGTGAATTTATATTCAACTCCATAACACAGCTGGGTGTCTCTTTTCATATAAAAATAGCATGTTAACATGTTTATTGTCAAGGACAGCTCACACTCCTTGAAGAGGTATCACTTTTACTGTGTGGTTCTGAGCACCCTGGGCAATCCTCTTCCTTCCCTGTGGGTGCACAGATTCCCAAGGGGAGTGCACAAAACTGCCAGACAGTTTTTCATAGTTCCATTCAGGGATGAATACACACTTCTGATGAACAGCGCATGACTGAAGTGGGTTTTCAAAATCCTCTAATGTGGTATACATTGCTAGTTCTGAATCTGTGGCCCAGGGCGATCTGAATCAACATTGCACGGGGTTTTACTAGGAATATAGATTCTCAGACTAGAAAGCTGGCATGAAGGTAAAGTGCTTTCCTGCCAGAAAGCTTGAAGACCTGAGTTCAGATCCCCGGAACCCACAGAAATCCAGGTGTGGTGGCCTGTGTCTATTACTCCAGTTTGGGGCAGGGCAGAGAGGGATGGATCCCTGAAGCTTATAGGCAGACAGCCTAGCCCAACTCATGAACTTCAGACTGAGATCCTCTTTCTCAATAAATAAAAGTGGAGCAAGAGGAGGAAAGAGAACTAATGCCAGCCGCATTCATGCATATCCATGTGCATACACATCTATACTAACAATTACATATACCACAGACATACACCACGCATGCAACACACACCTACACACACACACACACACACACACATACACACACACAATGTAAACTCCCCGCAGTCCAGTGCTGATACACACCCACAAGCCGAGCACAGAGACAGAGGCTGGACCATCGATCAGTACCTGACAGCCATCTTCCTTAGGTAGCAAGTTTAAAGTCAACTGAGGCTACATGATACGATGCCTTCAACAACAACAACACTAAAAGGTTGGCTTTACCACCTGTCTAGAGACTGAAAAGGTCTGAGGCTACAGCGCAGCCATCTGTGTTTAGTGAGCCTTCCAAATAGTAAATCCGCCATTTGTTTAAACTGTAGAGCAGGTGCTACAATGGAATCAGGTTGAAGGAGCCATAAAATGATGTTGGTAGACTTTCTGACCTCTTCTTGTCTCCTCAGCCCCCACTGTCGAGTCAGGATCTGCCTTTCTCCTGGGTTCAGCTCTGTGAGGTCAGGTCTGCTCAGAAGCGTTCACACCAGCAGACTCACTTCACACCCAAGATCTGACAGTCCAGTCCCAGCCGCCTAAAACTGCCATACACAGGTGTAACTCCAGAACTGCCACGTCAGAGAGAAGCAGAGGAAGGCTTTTGCTCACAAGATTCGTCTTGTTTATTTTTTCTGCTAACATTATTTACATATTTACATAACATAACATTATTTACATAGTTAAAGCTATAAAGTCTTTCAGTGAGGCAGGGATCTGAGCTGAAAAGAAGACTCAGGTGAATCAGGGGAAGTGCAGTAGGCGAGAGTGAAGGGGTGAGTATCAGAGAGCACACGCCGCACATACGCGGCGACGTCATAAGGAAACCATCATAGATGTCCATTAAAATGTTTGTGAAGACAACAAAAATATTTAGACCAAAAAGTATTAGCAGCAAACCAATTTTGAAATAGCATACATTTGTTTTGGTATTAAGAGTCTTTGCAGGAGCATTACTTACAAGTCCCAGTTTCAGAGAGCGGAGTCTCTTCCATTCAGCTTAGAAGAACATTCAACTGTGAAGGGTGCTATTTCCTTCTGCATCACAAACTAGAGAGGGACCCTGAGGGACCCTGACACCTTCCTTTCGGCTTGCCTTGGGAATTTAAGGCGCCACCTGCTTGTCATATTTCAACTTTTCCTCATTTATTCAGTCAAACTGCTCAAAATCTTTGAAGGAGCCAGACAGATGTGTCAGTAGGCAAAGGTGCTTGCCTGTCTCTCAACCCTAATGACCTGACCCAAGTTCAATTCCAGAATCAATATGTTGGAAGGGGTGATATGACTCCATGAGAAATCCTGTGACCTTCACATGTATCCCAGGGCATGCATACACACACTCTAAGTAAATAAATACATAAACAAACACATTGAAATTTTAAAAATTGATAATTCAAGTATGCAGTTAAAACAGACACAATCATCTAAGGAGGGTTTCCTGGGCCAGTGAGATGGATTTGTAGGTAAAAGGCTCTTGTCAGGCTTACAGCCCCTGACAAGCAGGCTTCAGTCTTCAGAACTCGGGGTAGGGTAGACATAATCCTGACAAGCAGACCTCAGTCTTCAGAACTCAGGTAAGGGTGGAAGGAAAGAACTAAGTCTGCTCTCTGACCATCACACACTAGCCATGGTACATGCACACATATGCACACAATAATAATAAAAAATACTTTTAAAAATGGATCTTTAAAAATGTGCATAGAGCTTCGATAGGCCACCAAACCATTCTTCTCTTTCTCAATACTTTCATAGTAAAGAGCAGTGTTTGTACAGAATAGGGGAATGGCAATACACACAGCACACAAAACCATGCACACACATATGTTTCTACATATTTTGTCTTTCTCAAAAAATGTCACACACAAATTCCACTCAAAAGGGAGAGAAAATCTGAAGAATGAATTCCTAAATATTGAATTAAAATAGTTGGAATATTCCAGGTAATTATGTAGTTAGCATCTTGTGAATCGTTTAAGAGGTAATTTAAGGCCTCAAACTCACAGAGGTCTGCCTGCCTCTGCCTCACAAATGCTAGGATTAAAGGGGCAGACCTTCATGCTCAGCTTACTTTAGCTTGCTTAAGAAAATGATCTGTTTACAAATCATTCAAGGTCATCGTGCGTGGAGTAGAAATCCTTTATAAACACCTGCTATCCTAATGCTAAGCCCACCCTCATTTTTCCAAATGGGCTTTCACAGCCCTCTAGTGGGCAAAAGCTTGTTGGTTTACTTCCTACATAGAAGGTAACCTGCAGGAAACAGCAATGCCCACCAGCATTTTGTACAATGAAGAGGATGGTAGACAGGAAGCTTCCAACAGAAACGTACTAGTTCCCCAAACTCGGAACTGTCTAGTGTTTGCTAAAACCCTTCCCCGCGGCCTTTAAAACATTTAATCTAGAGTCTTCATTTATTATTCCTTCAGAGGGAAAAAAATCAAGAACGTTTTTGTCAACTACATAATAGATTAAACAAACAAACCAACAAATAAACAAAAACCCTTCATCCCCACTTAATAGGAATACAGATAACAAAATAAAATCTACAGAAAACATTGGACTTTTCAAAAGCCTAGTAGCCCAGAGGCTGAAGTCAGCCATAACTAATTTTTAAGGAACCAGGAGAGTCCAGCCAGCAAGATGTTTGGTATTTGTCTATCTCTACCTTCATTAGTTTAGATATTGTTCTTCCTACTGACAAAAACTTTGTACAGTTATCATAGTGGCTCTCGCCCATGAATATGTTCTTCAGGTGACTAGTTGCCCAGGAGGAGGATAAGAAATGATTTTATTTTTAGCAGGTAGCTTGCTTTCAGGTGACCCTGAGGTGGTCTACAGTGAGCAGGGACAGAACTGTGACGGGTATGCTGCCCGGATCTGCAGGGCATGGGAAGGAAGACGTGGTGACAGAGATGGCCTTGCTCTATCACGTGTCTCCTGATGCTTGTGGGTGACAGAATACCAAAGCTAAGGTCTGAACAACACAAGTGTAAACGGTAGGAGGTACCACAGGGAGGTGTGGAAACAGGTAAAACGTAGGGGGTACCACAGGGAGGTGTGGAAACAGGTTTCAAGAAAGGCCAAAGAGCACCAAAGAACACACTTCTAGTGGAAAATAAACTTATTGACATATAGCCATTAAGCGTATAAATCATTCATGTTATAAATAACTACAAATTCATAGTTTGAACATTTTTTATAAAGCATATCATGAGCCAGTATCTAGTAAGGATGTCTGAAAAAACCACAGGGTATCATATTATTAACTATTTACCAAAAATCCCCACAAAGCATATAATTCAGTGTATAAATATGAATACGCAGTTTTAAAAAACTTTTCTCATCTAGATTGACAATGTTCCCTCCAAAAGCCTAAGACCTGAGAAGCTCTCTTTTGAGCTGTTGGTCAGGGACATCTAAGAGTCACCCCCAAAATACAGCATATTGCTACTGACCTTTGCTACCAACCTCCAGAGGTAGAGGGTAAGTCCCTATTGCTGAATTCACCATGCAAGAAAAACACAAGTCTCAGAGACCCCTGAGCAGGAACTGACCCGAATGCCCCCTCCCTGAGGAGAGGTTCACAGTACCAGAAGGCACCATGCAAGCTTGCAAAGGAGGGAGCCAATCAACAGTCCTACACAGCTATGACACCTATGAACTATATCAATGACAGGCATAGCACGATAAATTCTACATGGACAATAGTGGCACACATACCTTGGAGATAATAACAACTTTTGAGTTGAACATAAAACCCACTCACCAAGAGGAAAATCATTCCTGGACTGGAAACACAGCTAACTACTGTGAAATCACAGTTATTAGAGGAGAATCTGCAACTACTAATTTACTGAACCAGCATGATCACTAATAAGAATTAATGAGCATCTGTCCTTATACCTGATAAGTGTAGTCATTACCCTTCATCAAGAAAACTTCCCTTTGTAACAGATGGGAGACACTACGGAAAACAACAACTAACCAAAATGCAGATTTGGGAAGCTCAGACCCAAGGGATACAACTAAAAACACTCCCACACATAAGGCTTAAGCAACACTGCAGAAAAGAGGTCAAAAGATAGCAAGAGCCAGAGGTGAGGGAGTTTGCTGGGAGTCCCTGCCTCCTCGCAACGCAAGAAGCTCTACCTACAAAGTCTCACCAACTTGACTACCTAAATGTGAGCTGAAGACAGATGGATAATGGGTGGGGGAAAGCCCATGAGGCCTCAACCTTACACAAAGAAAGACAGGAAGCTGAGTAGAGCTGGGTGGGGGAAATAAATGGTCCTCCCAGGGAAGAGCATTGCTGCGCTCCCAATGGGATTTCCTTGCCTTCTTGTCCTGTCACGTGCTAATGGGAATGATAACGTCATCCCTAATCATTTCATGAGCTTAAGTCAGAAAAAAAAAAAAAACAGCCTCTGGAGCCTGTCTCTATGATTCCTTGGCAGCATTCCCCAATTCAAGATGTTATAAGAAATGTAAAACTCCTTTGTAAGTTATTTTTTGTCAGTAAGACTTTATCTATCAAGACCTTGGAAGCAAAGCCTGACTGAAAGTGAGTGGGTACGTTTTTATTTATTTGGCCCCATTTACTGAATATTCATAACTTTCCTTGGAGAAGTGCTAATGTGGGAAATTTATGATGCTGGTCAAGACTATTCCAGGAAGATTCTGGAATATATGAGATTTATGCTGTTTGAGCGTCGAATAATCATCAAATTCTGAATTTTGCACTATGTCTGAGCAATGGACCTGGAGGTTTGCATGCAGACAGAGCCCGGGCTGGGGAGATAGCACAGAGAAGAGGAGAATCCACATTGCTCATCATCAGAACCACTTAGCTTTCAATCTCACACTTCTCTGCACAGACCTAACTCACAGTCTCTAGCAGCTCAGTATCAAGGTCACTTTATGCTTTAGGAACCACGTGTGTCCAGGACTTATAACCACAAAATACTTAAGAATTGAAAAACAACTTTACTTCTTCCAAATACAACATCTTCAAGACACAGTTCATAAAAATCTATAGACCCTAAACTCAGGCACCATCAGTACTTTAATTTAGTCTTCATGAAGTATTGCTACATTTGAAAAGAAAAGTAAATTTAATTTTTTTCTTACCCTGGAAGAATGCTCATGTATGCACACTAATTATTGAGAAATGATAGCCCTATTTTCTCTTGTCAAATTATTTCAAAAAAATAAAAATAAAAATTCTTTTCTGCGTTTACAGAAAACTGCTATGCTGAATGTGGCATGTAGGTGCAATCTAAAACACTTTGTACGTGGAGTTAGACCCTATTTTAGTTGCAATGTTCATACTGACCAAGGAGATCAGTGCCAATTCTGTTCAACTCGGCACTAAAAGAGAAAAATTCTGGGGCAAAGATGTTTCCTCAGATACTCACAACTAACTACATTTCCTGAGTTGGCTTCATGGCCAATTTCTCTGACTCCCATCTCAGCTAGAGAAGCAAACATAACCGATTCTTATCGTGACATTACTAGTCTGTAGACACACGCTGGAAAGTGCCCTGACCTAATGGGACCTCACAGGAGTTATCAAGGTTATCTGATTTATGGGTCAAAGAGGTCATTTTCACTTAGGTTGGTAAATTAGCAGTGTTCCGACCCCAGCGTGACCTGTGGATGTGGGTCTAAACCTGACTCTATGAGTAGCATCAGCTACTCGAGAAAAAGCCACAGTTCCAGGCACAGCTCATAGGCTCCCAGCATGATGTCCTGCCTAGCATCTTCAAGTTGTAGAGTCACTTACCCGTGGCATGCTCTTATGGAGGAGACAAAAATGCTAAATGTGGTGCTAATTTCTTCTCACATACCCTACCAGTTTGGTAGAGTCATCGTACATATGACCACCAAGCTTAGAGACATTCAATTACGTGGTTAACTGAAAGCAAGCTAATGTTAGAACCAGGATGTGAAACTAAATTTGTGTATGGTATTAATTTTTTTAAATTTACATACTTGAGTACTTTACTTTCATCATGTCACCCCTGCTTTCCCCATGCTCTGTGCCCCCCACTTTTTCTTAAATTCATGACTCCTTTTAACACTAACATTGTTGCATACTTGTGCAAGTACATGCATGTGCACACACGCACGCGCGCACACACACACACCCTACTGAGACCTACCTTACGGTCTAAGTTCTTGAGATTATGGTGGTAAGAATTCCCAAATTTTCCCATCCAAAATGATAAAGCTCACAATTTATATTTTGCTTCCCTAGTATAACATTTTATAAACACACCTAATTCTTTTCCCACACTCTAAAGAGGTTCTATTTTATAAAATCATGTCTTAATTATTTGAAGCCAGTTGATGTAAAGTCAGGAAGCTGTGTTTCAGATTCCAAAGAAACACACTCACTGATGTTGAAACCCTAAGAAGGATAAAGATGTTCATTAAGCTCTCCCAAGAGCTCACAACAGAAACACAGGGGAGAATATAAGCCAATGCAGTCACATAACAAGTGAGTCACAAGCCTCAGTTGCTTTTCTAGACAGCAGTCGTGGATACTGGATTCATCTTCACTGGTGCTCCTATTACTAATCAACCACAGTCAGATTTTAATACTTCTGTGTTTGTTTAGCGTCCCCCAGTATAGTATCAACATGGGTGTGCCTATACCTTAGGCATCCACACTTGGTTCTCCAGAATTTGACATTGATGGCAGATTCACAGTAAAGTATGACTCCTGACCATTACATTTTTCGTGTCTCAGTACACAGTCCCTTGTGAGAATCTCTATGTGTGGGAAGAAGGTGGAGCTGAGCCAGTCAGGGGACATAGCAGAGAGAAATTGTGAACTACTAGATCATGGAGAACAAGAGAACCATATGCTATTGTGTTCTTGAATGTGCAAATGCCTTGCTTTACATTAGAGCTGGGAAGAGAGAACTCCTAGAGTTATATGCTCAGCACAGCAGAAAGTCATTATTTTGTGTCTGAAGTAAGCACATTATTGCTGGAATTCTGGCCCTGACACTCATTCATAAGCATAGACTAGATGTTAGGAACGGTGAGTCAGGCCAGTGCTCAGATACTCAGGGAGGGACTGAAGAAAAGAACCATTCAGATGGCACCAAAGAACCTATGTGCATGAATGCAGTCCCAGCATAGGTCAAAGAAATCAGTAGACAGTGACTAGTCCAAGAGTCCTGGAGACCCAGGGCCAGCTTCAGGGCAAGACATCTCTGAGATGCCAAGACATCTCAGGCCCTCTTGTCTTTATCTAGAAATTCTCATTTTTTTTCAGTATTTGCATGGGGACTCACAAAGGATGTATCTGCTACCTTTACAGATGCCAAAGGGCATAAATCACCAATGGTAGATGTCGTCACAGCACTCAGAGAGACAGGGGACCAGGGCTTGCTAGTTACAAAGAACTTAGCCCTGGGGGAGTCTTGGAAGACAAGGAAGAATACAGTTCTGCAGGAGGGGCTGAGAAGCAAGCAGTCCTCTTGTCAGAGTCATGGCCTAGCTGCTCAGTAGCAAGAGTGGCTATTGATTCTGTCATCTGGATCGGGACACTTCTGAGAAGGGAAGATGGAGCTAGCAACAGTGTGCGCTTCAGACTCTCCTGGTCAACCCAGGAAGGAGGTGACTAACTGACAATCAACGTGGTGGAAAACAGAACCTAGTTAAAAATATAGTCATGGCCACATGTGCCCATAGAAAACTCATACGGTTTCACAAGCTCAGAAGAGGATGAACAAACAGAATGAAAGGGGGACCTATATATACCTGCCGTCCTAGCACTGGGAAGCAGAGGCAGGCCGATCTCATCTAATAGCACCTCAGACTATATAATAAGACCCTGTCTCAAAAATAAAGAAATAAATTAACTGAAGGCTGGTGATGCAGCTTGTTGCTACTTACCTAGCATGCTCAAGGGCGTGTGTTTAGCCACTCAAACCAAAGCATCCTTGAAAAACTGCCCATATACTGAATATTACTGTAACTGAGTTAGGGGGAATGTGGAGTTCACATGGTCTTGTCTCTATTTTTTTACAGCTTTGAATATCATAATAAATTATTTTAGAAAGGAAAAATCCACCTCTTTAGTAATACAAATATCAATCATGTTATTACTCATAAATATTTTATATTCTCTAATTATTTTCATTACCTTGTTAGAAAATTGCTCTCAAAAACAAAAAAGGAAACAACTTGATTGAAGGAAGACTCGAGCATCAAGTGTTTTCAAATTATCCAAGAAATAAAGTAGTACTACTAAGAGCCTTGGAAAACACTTGGAGGAGCTGGGCAGAGGGCCTGGTTTGTAAAGTTTGCTGCACAAGCTTGGAGACTTGAGTTCAGTCTCCCAGAACAGACATAAGATCGGACAGGGCAGGCTGTGAATGTCTTAATCCCATGTCCTCCTACTAGCACAATGGGAGGCAGAATCAAGAGAATTCCCAGAAGTCTATGGGCCAGCTAGCTAGGTACCCACAGCTAAGCTGAGGATCAATGTTAAAGGTTGTCCTCTGACCTCCATATTTAGTCTGTGCTACACACACACACACACACACACACACACACACACTAAAGATATACAGTTATAGTCAAATAAGAATATCTACCTTAAAATTGTGGTTATGCAGAAATTTACATAACATATGTTTATTTAGAGTTCAAGTTAATTTTTGTTTGTTTTTCAGGATCGTGGACTGAACCTGGCGCTTTGCACGCTGGGCTACATCCCCATCCCTCTAGTTAACGTCAATGGTTTAGAGTACTTACACTGGGGCTTATGAGATATTAAAGATTCCTGAACTGGCTACAAGAGGTCAGATTCCTGTCAGTGAAAATCACCTTCAATTCTCAGTGACTTAAGAACAAGTCAACTTGTTGGATCATGCAACTGTCCCCAAGGGAGCAACAGGGATCTGCCCCACCCAAGGATCTGGGCTGGTGGGCACAGCCACCCTGTGACAGCTTCATCAAGGACCATGTGGAATTACAGATGGGATCTCCATTGCTTCTTATCAGAAGTCACACGGCATTTCCGCTAATACTTCATTGGCTAAGATTTGTCATGTGATCCCACCAGCAGACAGGGGCACATCATTTTTGATGAGTACCGCTGTCTGCACATTTCCTCCAACGCTGCACTGGCCAAGGTTGAAGGAGACTGCTGGAACCGGAGTGAGTGTCAATGAGACTTGCCATGCCACTGATGCGTATGAAGACATCCAACTAGTGAATCACAAAACGGTGACTGGAGAATGAAATTCCTGTCTCACTCTGTCAAACATTAAAATGCCCATGGCTTCATATAAGAGGCTTGATTAGCACAAATGAATATTAAGGATTCATTCAAAGCAGCATGGCTGGCCTTTAACCGTTGGGCAGGAAATGGTCATGTCCAATTGAAGAGGAGTGGTACTTTCCATTATCTATTTATACATTACAAAGATGGCCAGGCAGGCTCAGCTAAGCAGCTCTCCTTCAGATGATGTGGGAAGTTACCGGTAGGTGCTAACTGCTTCCACAGCCTGAAAATGTCTTGTGTGCCCACCACCTCTGCTAAAGGTTTGGAAGGTTCAGGGCTGGCTGGGAATCTTCCTTTCTGTAGGATTTATCTGGGGCGTCCCTGCAGCCGAGCACCTTCAAGACAGTAGGGATTCACATGAGATATAGCTTCTTGTAGATCAAGCTCTGTAAGAACATGACTCCTAAACCAAAGCCACATAGGACCTAGATTCTGGGAACTCATGCAGTGTCAAGCTGACCCCACTCTACTTACCAAAGGTAAGTCACAGGGCCAGTTAAGGTTCAAGGAGAGTAAAACACATAGCGTACTAGGCTACATGGTTCCTCGGGGTAGGGGGGCATCTTCGGAGATGAGTACAACATCAGATCCAATTTCCAGCATTGCAGTAATTTATTTTCAAATGCAGGCCAAGTATTCCAGGCTCCATAGCATAGGAAGTTTGATCATGGTGTGACGCTGCTTTTCTGAAACTGAAAACCAGGCTGGGGAAGCATCTTAGTGGGTAGAGCACTTGCTGTTCAAGTACCAGAGTTTAGATTCTCAGAAAGCCCCATGAATGACCCAAAGGTGTGCAACGTGGAGACATGGGATCCAGAGCAAGCTGGCTAGTGACAGCAGCTACACTGGTGGGCTTGGGGTTTGATCAGGAGACCCTGCCTCAAAGAATAACATGGAAGAGGAAGGACGATTTCTGGCATCAGTTTCTACACATGCACACTCACACTCACATATACATACATGCATGCACTCACACAAACATGCACACACAAATGCCCACTCATGTGAAAACATGCATATATATGCATACCTATGTTTATCACAGAAACATGGAAAAATTAAAAAAGAAAGCTAAAAAGATAAAACAGATAAATGTCTATAAATGAGACAAAGTGTTTTACACACACCTAGGAATCAGTTCTTCAGATTTCCAATGATCTTTCATAATAGTAGGATATTAGTTACAAGTGGATATTAGGTATAAATATTGCTACATTGATATTCAGGTAATATTCTTGAGCACATAAATGCAGCCATCAGAAAGGACAGTAAAGGCCTTCTAGTTTATACGTACACTTAGAGAGACAAACAGAGAGAGAAGGAGAAAGTGAGAGGGAGGGGGAGAGTAAACGAGCTGTCTATAAGTATAAATGCTGGAGTTAACTCATTAACAAAATATATGCACAGACATCAATATCAGGTCTCATGCTGCTACTTCATAGCATGAGGCCATGAGAAGCAAGAACACGATGAACAGGGGTAAGATCTCTGCCCAAGTCATGTAAGTGCCAAGCATCCCCTCTGCCCAGGCAACATCAGTGACTGCTGCCGTCCCACCACTCCGTATTGAGCCTCATCCATTAATCCCACCTTCTGGATAGAATCGTGACAACAGGTATGGGGGTGGGAGCTAGAAGTCTACTTCTCAACAGTGTGACTTGGTTTGGAGTCTGATGAAGGCCAGGTCTCTACTTCTCGTTACCATAGAGATGATGAAGCAACAGCATGAAATAGTGCACATCAGAATTAGCAGAAATCACATGCTTTGTTGCCATCCTCTAGTAAGGACGAATTCTGCACCCTCATGTGGAGAAATGGAGAGGTGTCCACCTTGTTCATTCTGCCATTTTATAAGGACACTGATGTCATCTATTAGATTTACTATTACACAAATGAGGAAAATAAAAACTTTATTCCCTTGGTAGCCCATCAGTCAGTCCTTCCCAGTATGGGGCTTCTACCATCAGCCTTGAGTTCTGTTGGCTCCACCTGCTGTCAGTGGAGCAGGCACTTGGGTACTGAGTCCTCCCTCGAGCCCACGTGGTCACCTGCAACAAGTTAAGGGACTGTGACCTCTGCCTTCATTTTGTGCCTGTATCCTTTACTTCAAGTCATGATATTACTTGACTCTACACAGGCCCAGCATTCACGAAGGGGTGTCTCTCTACCTAACTAGCTCTTCTTCGAATCAGGCTAAGATACAGAGTGAAGTCATTGCCTTAAATCTGTAGTTTCCTTCAATTCTAGGAAGAACGAATCACTGAAGGTCAATGGGCCCATAACTAGGAGTGAGCATGTGTAATGGCGAGGCTGCACCCTGAAGACATGTTATCTTACAGGAACAAGCGTGGTTCAGATGCCAGCAAACGGGAATTCCTCATACCACACTACAAAACCAGACTGAGATAATGACACATAAGATCATACCTTGACCAGAACTACTTTATTAGGGATAGCTTTCATCTCCCCTTCCCAATTGTTCCTCTATTTAAACCTTAAATTCATGTCAGTACCCCAAAGATGAATATGGGGCACTGCCTCCCTCATCTGTTCCATCCCCAAAGCATTGATTAATCTTCCCCTCTCTGCCTTCCCCCATCACTTCTCTCTGTGATTGGCATGTCAGAATTGGTGGCTGGTGCTGGCATGTTAAGGCTGCGACAGTTGAGGCTTATCCCCTCAGACTGGGGTTACACTGGAAGGTAACTGCAGAAGACTGGCTGGTCCGATTGTCTTGTGTCAGCTGTCATACTTGTGATGACACTGAGAAGTGGGGTTCTCAGGAAGGGCAGGGTTTTGAGAGTGTCCTTGCTGGGGGCCAGGGAGAGCAGAAGGTCCTAGCTTTCCACTCTCACACCCTTGCTGCACCTGGGCATGTGACAGGAGAAAGCTGACACCTCCTGGTGGGGTCACTTGGACTGATCAGCTCATCCTCCATGCCTCACCCAAGTTTCTGCCATTGTCCCTTTGAACATCCTCTAGATTAGCATTGGTGATGGGGACCCTACCTGCGGAAACCTACTCCTGCTATAGAGGAGCTCAGCACCCTACCTCCCTCTAGCTCCCATCTCGGAATCTACTTTACGTTTCTCTCTATAACTCACCTTCTGTGATCTGCAAATTTCATTTTTGAGTTTTTGAGATAGGAATCTGAAAGCCATTGTCTTAAAGTAGCTGAGGAAGCACAGTGATTTCTGGAACCCACACTGTCCAAGTGAAGCCTCCAAAAGTTGGAAAGGGCCCCATCAAATTCAAAGATGCCACAAACTTTCCAGTACCATCTGAATATATTCTATACTTATTGTAAAAGTCCACGGTTTTTAATATTAATGATTGACATTTGCAGTTTTCACCTGCCGAGTTCTGTTATAGCCACTAAGTTTATTAAAAGGCCAAACAATCACTGGGCATTTGATTGATCACTATTGATGAAACCTTTACAGCGTGGGACTTTAAAACACAAAGTCCAGATTGGTGCTCTCTACACGAAGGAAAAACTTTCAGATTCTAGAGGAGATTTATTAGTCTTTTGTTGCTGTTGTGACAAAACATTGTGACCACAATCAACTCAAGGAAGAACGGGTTTGCTTTGGCTCGTGGTTCCATATGGGTAAATCCATAATGGCGGGCATTGGACATAAAGCATGGCATCGAACAGCCAGAGCAAGGAGCTGGCTGATTGTGTCTCAACCACACACAGGAAGCAGAGAGAGGGAACATGAAGTGGGAGAAGCCCTCAAGCCCACCCCAGCGTCATTCTTTCCCTAGCCTCCAGCAAGACAGTACCTTCTAAAGGTTCCACAGCCCCTAAACAGTGAAGGATCAAGGGTCCAGGTACACCAGTCTGCAGAGGACATTTCAAATTCAAGCTACAACAGTACAGACTGATAAGCTGTTTAATATTCATGAGAAAATTGTCGGATATGAGAGGGAAGAGATAATGAGAAGTAAGTTTTCAAAAGAGAAGTACATACCGTGCATAGAAAGCCCATCACTATGTTAATTTAGCCCTGTGTGCTTGTAACTTGAGCACGCTGGAGATTCCAGCCACCACTCTCCTGTGTCTATTAGTTCATGTATGATGACTGCTTTATTTTGCGCAAATATTCACGGGCACATAAAACTTTACTGTATATTCCTTATAAATTACCAATCAATGGGACGAAAACCCAATTTCTTATAAAGATTATTTTTGAATGATTCCAAATAAAATACAAAATAGCACATTTCAAGAAAAGGCATTAATAAATGCATTAATAAGATCAGTTGAGAGTTCTCTGGGTGCCAGTGAGACAGCTCACTGGGTAAAGGTGTTTGCTGTCAAGTCTGATCTCTCAGGCCCATATGTTAGAAGGAAAGAACTAACTCCTTTAAGTTGTCCTCTGACCACCGCATGACACTGTGGTGCATGTGCATGCACACACATGCATACAAGCATGGACACACATACACACTAAATAGAAAAATAAGTACATATAATTAAAATTTTTAAGAAGAAAGTTGCCGTTTGAACAAGGCTGACCTTTATTCAAATGGCTATTAATATTTTATAGCCAAGAAAATTCCCTTCGAGTACAAGTATCAAAAGCTAAAAGCTAAAAAACAAGAAGAACAGCAAGTTATATTTTGGTCAGTTCTGAGATCACTATCTGGTTAAAATGGTTTTCTGTTTAACCAAAAAGCAGGATTAAATGTAATGCATATAAATAAAAAAAAAACAGGAGGTACCACATAGCCATCCCATCGTTCAGGGAAGGCTGTCTTTGATGACAAAGAGGATAAAGAGGTGTGGCTGTTTTGTTCTCTTTTGCACACATCTATGGGCAGGCCATCTGCCAGCGGGTTTACACTACTGTGCTCTCTGAGTCTATCTGTGGTTTTCAAACTGTGAAAAAAAAATAAGAGAGAACCCACTTGGATATACATCAGACTCAAAAAATACTCTGAGGATGCCCAAATCCAGAGGGAGACACAGGAGAGGGAAGCCTGGGAGGATCTGGCAGCTTTATATGCGCCCCAGACTGAGAATCTGTAGTGGCATCTCAAAGACTGAGCTGATAAGCCTATTATATTGCAAACACAAAGACAAAGGTTTTTGCAATAAACTCAAAATTAAAAGGGAAGGATTAGAGCATGGGTTACAAAGAAGAGGAACAATTACTGTGTTCTGGGATAGGGGTGAGAAACCACCCACCAGGCTGGCTCAGAGAATAAACCTGAGATTTTGGCAGGTGTAAGGCTAGTAATCCACATAATATTCATAATGTTTCTAAAAAGAAAAGCCACTGTTAGAACAAAACAGCCAAACACAACCTGTCGCAGTAGGCGCTTTCACCAGAAAACGGAGTGATCAATTGTTAGCAAAGTAGAAACCTTATCAAGGAGCCCAAAACAAAGGAAGCCAAATACGCAATTAGTGACAAGGGTAGTACCATACAGCCAGCAGGGGAGGACTGGCAGCTTTTCCTTCCTGTAGGCTGAATCACAAAGAGGAGGCGTCCAGAGGGCAGACACCAGGGCTGTCCTGGGGCTGTCCACACCCTGAAGCTCTGGCCATACTTCTAGAGCAGAGGGAGACTGGGGGAGGTGGGAACAGGGAGTCAGCTCAACCTGGGGTTTCTTTCCCTATTGTTTTCCCAGCACTGAACCTGCTAGGGAGTCAGTTAGCGAAGGATTCTGGGAAAGCGGGTGACTGGTAAGGATGTGGAAGAAACCAGAAGACAAAGGAGCAAATGTCTCCAGCACAAATGGGAGGTGCCATGGAATCATTGGTCATTAAAGATATCCCCCAGCATAGCCAAGGTGACACCAATATCCATTTATTCAGGGACCACCATGGAAAGGCATGCATTATTATCCCTAAGCAAGAAGGTACTAGCAAGGTTGAAAAAGAAAATCCAAATATAACTGCTTTCTTCCAGAAACCAAAACGAAGCCCATCTTTGGCAGTTCTTCCGCTCTCAGAGTTGTCCGTAAGATGGCCCATATTTTAATTTGCCTAAGATATGAAATTATCCAAGTGCTAAGCAGTAATTCTGTGATTTCATAATTTTATTTTCATACCAGAAGCCTAAGAGTAAAAGGCTGTCTCCAATATCACCTCATCTTTTTCCCCTGTTTTATTGCATCATATGCAAATTATTTCCAGAACCAGCAGAGATTCACAGAGTAACAGTATTGAATTATTTTTCTGGGAAGTTCCCAACAGGATCTTACAGACTTTTAAAACTGAATGCATGCGCACTGAGCCGATAACCCAGGACCCCAGAGCAGCCGAAGTCATATGACTTTGGACAGCATTAACCTCTAGGTCTTGCTTTCATTAGATCTGGGAAGATTAGGTTAAGGCATCTCTGAGACCTTCACAGGGAAAGGAGGAAATGTGGAGACTTGTAACGCGCTGCGAACTCTCAGCACAGACCGCGAGAAAGACGATGCAAAACTCACTGTGTACTGTCACGCCAGCGCTACCAAGCAGGATGCAATCAAGGCCTGGATATTCCCATCAGCCGTTTCTTTAGGAAAAGCTGCCGCTCACACCTACCATTCTCTTCCTTAGCTCACACTCAGAAGGCAAAACATCGCTCTGGTGTTTCTAGCGACTTCCGCATTTGTACAAAGCCCGCCTCGCCAGCAGCGGAACCACGTTAACTTCCGCTTTCCATCAAATAAGGCGGGCAGGTACTGGGATAAAATGGTGCAAAATGGAAGATGTGGTAGCCTTTCTCCTGTGGTTTTAAGGGAGATATCAATTTATAATTGAGAGAAAAGATTGGCGTGGCTCACGGAAGTCTTACTTTTTTACCAACATTGGAGGAAATGTGAGCACAAACTATCGGGTCTCTCTTTGATTGGCTGAAGAGCCACCCAGGAAATTCGCAGAATGCTAACCTTTAGTGTGAGCGGACGTTCATTTCCTGTCCATCTCGTAGCTGGGCAGTGACTCCAGTGTCCACTCTGCTCAACGTTAGCCCCTGCCCATGGTCTCAGCACATAGTGCTACAGAAAGTAGAAGGCTTGACCCTGCCAAGGCCTCAGACGCCTGGCTGTGTGTGTCTGTCACCTGTGGACACTTCTGTGTGCACTGCTGCCAGCTCAGCTTCCCTTCAAGCTTCACCAATACGAACCAGAAAGTCATTGAAATTCTACAGACTACAGGAACATTTTACAAATATATTGATGCATAAGATTATAAAGATGGACTTTAGCTATGCTTAACTAGGGAGAGCACTGGCAACAGAACTTTGAAGGAGCCTTGTTTAGGGTATGGATTAAAAAACAACAAAACAACAACAAACAAACAAACCAAGAGCTCAATAGTTTCCGTACTTGTCTACAGAAAAAGATAAAAATGAAAAGCAACTGTACATATAACTATACAGAAAATAAGTATGCCTTGCTCCCTCAAACAAGCAGGTCACCTGCTGTGACTGTGAACTGGGCCATCTGTCCTTTGGAGCACCTGGAGACTTATCTGCTGAGGGTCTCTGAGAAGAGGGGAGGAAAAAGAAAAGATCTCATGCTGCTACCCTAACACAATCCACCTTCTATTTCTCTAAACAGAATGTGCAAGCAGTGTCTGTGATAGAGAAACCGGTGACAGGGACAGGAGAGGGGATTATCTCAGTCCAAGCCCCAGGCAGTCCTAGTTGTTGAACTTAAGTTCATTTTTACATGATGCTAGCAAAGCAGATTCTGGATTCCCAGTTCTTTTAAGATTCATTTTTTATGTGTATGAATGTTTTGTCTACATGTATGTCTGTACACCAAGTGTGTACCTGGTGCCTATGGGGAACAGAAGAGGTCACCTGATCCCCTGAAACTGGAGTCACAGATGGTCGCTAGCTGCCACATAGGTACGGCAAACCTGGGTCCTCTGCAAGAGCAGCCAATGATCTTAACTGCTGAGCCATCTCTGCAGCGTCTGTGCTTCAAATCCATGTGAGGATCAACTATGATAAAATAATAAGAATGTGTGATGCTCTTAGTACAATGAAGCACTATGCTATGTAAATTCAGCCAGCAGAAAAAGCACCGCATAATTCAACATTTCCACTCGAACCTAAAGTATAAAATCCAAGCTCGTCAAGAAATCACATGACAATCAACTACTGTTGTAGAGATTCTGCTTCCCCCATCTCTCTAGTCATCCTGCGTTATGTTTGGACCAAACCATTCTCAGTATGTTTACCTCTCTCAATCATAGAGACTAGAAACACCATCTTCTTTTGATGAATGTCTTCCCGCCAGGATAGGTCACATGACATGTTTCAGGTCAAGGAGGCAGGAGCATATTTTTTCCTGAGAAGGAATTCTAGGTACCCACTTGTTTTCTGGATCCAAGGGGGAGAAAGAAACACCTTGTATATACCCTTTGTTGTATGTAGTTTTTGCTCATTTTGATTTTTGAGGGCCCCCCCCACCCTGCTCCCAAATAAATCATACACACAGAAGCTTATTATTACTTATAAATGACTGGCCTAAGCTTGGCTTGTTTCTTGCCAGTTTTTCTTAAATTATCCCAACTACCTTTGGTCTCTGGACTTTGATCTTTCTCTATTTCTACATACCTTTCTTTCCATATTACTCCATGACTGACTAGGTGGCTGGCCTCTGATGTCCTCCTCTCTGTCTTCTCTGGCTCTTTTGTCTCCTCATTTCTCCTTTTATACTCTCTGCCTGAAACCCCTACCTTTCCTTGCTCCTGTCTTGGTATTGGCTGTCCATCTCTTTATTAGGACCATCAGATGGTTTAGACAGGCAAAAAAATCACAGCTTCACAGAGTTAAACAAATGCAGCATAAACAAAAGTGACACACCTGAAAATGAAAATAATATCCCCCAACAACCCTTCATTTTTCTTCCTCTGTATAAGAAAACACTGGGTGGAGCTGAGTGAGTGAAGGCCAGGGAAGAACAGTGTTGCTGCCCCTTAGCTTTGTGAACAGTCAAACCAAAAAAAACAAAAAAACAAAAAAACAAAAAAAAAAAACCTTCAGGCTGTTTATCCTCCATAAATCCTTCTTCTGTAAATGCCCATAATATCATTTTCTCTCATCACTTACAGAGGGTAATGATTCTTCCTGTATCCCATCCAAATGAAGAGTCAGATCATAAGAATTTAATTTCTCAGAAACGTGCAGACACTTCAGCAGAGAGCACAGGCTGGCGAGGCCATGACAATCCGGAAGCCAGCCATGCGTTTGGAAGAGGATCAGTGGGCCAGGACTATGCTGCCAACTCCAGCATCCACCATCACGGCTTTCCATCTGCCATCGGGATCCCTGTGTGATCCTGGGCTGGCCTCTGCTGATTCTGACAGCTTTCCTAGATCTGTGCCATGGTTAGGATGATGGCAAGCTGGCTCCGGGCTGCATCCTACCTGCTCAATTTGCCTTCTCTCTTAACATCTGCCCACCGGAGGACGCAAGGCTGGGTTCAGCTCCCGGGCCTCCCAGGCTCTTGTGTCCAGTGAGGTAAAAGGGATTGGAGTTTGCAGGAGTGAAGGTGGGGATGTCTTCGTTTTCTGCTTCAGTGAAGGGGGAAGCCAAGGAGTTGGTGGCTTCAAGTTGAAGTCCAGGCTTTGGAAACAAGATATGCCATGGGAAGCATTTCAAAAGCAGCAAGCTCTACTTCTGAGGAACTGTGACCTTACCTGATGCTCATTTTTCTAATTGTGAAATAAGGTTAAATTAGACGGTCTGGTGTCAATTAACCCAACCCCTTGGTGTATACAATTTAATGATCCTACACTTTCAAAGTGTATAGATGATTACTGATGAGAGTAGTTACATAGGAATTCCAAAGAAAAATTAGACTTCATTAAATAATATCACTTTAAAAATAGCAGAGAAATTTCTTCTTTGACCCTAATTAGCTAGAAAGTGTTCGTGTTTCAAATGGTCCGAATCCTGAGCACTTTGGCAGATCTGGACTCCTGCGTAGCTGCAGGGGTAGGGGCTTCTGTTCGCTCCCATCCCAGCCCTGTTCCTTTGGCCACACAAGAATGTTCTCAACTTCTGGAGCCCAACATGTCGGAAATCAACACCAGTCTAATCTTTGAAGCACCATTTCTTAAAAATGAAAACATCTTATTTTAACCAAAAATGTGAGTTTTGAAAATTACAAGAAAGAATTCTATCTTTATTATTAGAAATACGTCTTTACTATTTTTAATAAAAACAAAATTGTAACCAAGTTGGGATATGAATGCTATTTTTAAATAGTACATATATCTGTGCATCTGGTATGTGGAGGGTGCGCATTGTTTCCGAGCACTTGCCTGCTCAAGTGCACATGAGCACAGTCTGCATATGGGTGTCAGAAGACAGCTTACAGGCGTCGATTCCCTTCTCACAGTTGGTTCTAGGGATCAGGCGTGGCACCAAGTGCTACAGCCTGACGGATCATCACGCCAGCCCCTTCGAACCAAAACCAAGTTACTGGGAAACCTTGGAATGGCTTGGGCAGGGATGGGAACTGGTAGGTTGGAGTGGCACAACTCAGTATGAAACACACACAGTCACTCTCAGTGCTATAACACTTCTGTTCCCATGCTTCAAACTTTACAAAGAGACAGAGATACGTGGACTAGGGATCAAGCATAACTAATGAAATTCACATATGTATTTGTTACTTATTTTGCGAGTATGTATATGTGCATACATGCTTGTATGTGTGCCTGTGGAGACCAGAGGCCCATGGCAGGTGTCTCCATTATAAAGCTCCACTTTATTTTTTAAGACTGTTCTCAGTGACTCAGGTGTTAGCAGGCCAATGAGCTCCAGGGATCCACTGTCTCTTCCTTCCCAGGACTTTGATTACAGGCATGCACTGTAATGCCTAGCTTTTATATGGGTACTGGGAATCAAATTTGGGTCTTCATACTCACACAGACTTTATAAACTGAACCATCTTAGTTTGTATATGCAACCTCTAGTACAGTTAATTTTAAGGTGGTCATTGTGGTAGGCTGTGATTCACACATTCATGCCCTTCCTAATACTAAGGATAAATATAAAATGAAAATATTAAAGAATGAAACAACTGGTAAATATTAATTATAACTGTTAAGGACCTGACTGTGTTTAGGACTTTGCTGAAGTTACAATGTATTTGACTGTATTGGGGGAATCAATCAAATGTCAAAAATCACAAAATTTTGTTGGCCTCCCATGAAATATTTGGAAAAACAATCAATCAAACAAAAACTAGCCATAATGTTTGGTTTGGATTTCAGCTTGGACCAAATTCATCTTACTGGACCAAGCAGACAGATGACTGCACCTTCCTCTCTCTCGGGTGCTGATGTTCTTGCAGCAGCCAGTGGCCAGCTGAGGGGGCCTCAAGGTTTTCTTTCTGAGAATGGAGTCCAGAGACTTGTATTTCTACGGAGCTCATCAATTTAATTAAACTAAGTTTTAGAAAGAAGAACAAACTCCAAAACAACCCAATCCCACCTGTCTACTGGCACACCTACCAACCTAACGACGAAGACTCAAACACGCTCTTAGTGATGTTTCTCTCTCAGAAGCCAACAACTCTGGAGAAATGCTTCCAGAAGTTGTGTGAAGTTGCTTGGAAAAGAAAGTACCTGCTTTGCAATCTAGTGATAAATACTGGGCTTTGAACCACAGCCACACGCAATAGAAAGAGTGCTCGTGTACTCTCAGAGTCCTCCCTGCTCCCTCAATACCGAGAGGGGCCAGTGCCCCTTGTAGCTGTCTCCAGCCTGTCTGCATCCGCTCTGTAACCCAACTCTTTGATCACTCGGTCTTGTAATTCCCCTCAGAAGTAGCCCTACCTCTGAGACTGTGAACTGAGAAAGTTCTCCTGGGAGACGGACACAAATCCAGGGGCGGGTCTCACTTAGTCATGTGAATAAGTAGGCATGCCCCTGTCTGGAATATAGCATTTCCCTAGTAAACTTATAGATTTCACCCGGTTCATCTTCCAGGAGCATGAATGGTAACGAGCTTCCTGGGTGGACAGTGGTGACAGAGGCATCTTTCCTTAGGTCAAGGACCCCAAAGCATCATTACACTGAGAGTTCGGCCACTTTTAAGATCTGTTAAACACTATGACACCGTTAACCCAGACTTGAGGAAGTTAGTATGAGGAGTTCTGCAATATGGCTTCAGAGAAAGCATTGGTTGCTAAGGTAACTAGGGAAGCAGATGATGAGGGTGGATGATAGGAAGGAGATGATAGGAGGGGATGGTGGGCAGCGGATGATGGGGTGGAATATGGACAGTAGATGACGGTAGGAATGATGGAAAGCTCATGATGGGGACAGATAACAGGAACAGATGATAGGTAGTTGGCCCACACTGCACCCAAGAACTAAATGATCTACAAAAGCCAGCAGAAGCCAAATGTCAAAGAACAAGTAGGACCGAAGTATTTACCCTGTTGGCTTTTCTTCTTCCTGCCCCAGGCCTTGTGGGTCTTGTAAGGAATCCAGGCCACTTATATTTCAGACAATGGTGTAACGAAGGCAGCCAGCCTCACGAAAGCGTTCCAGGGTTCTAGTGACCTGGTTCTGCTATAACACAGCATCTTTCAAACAAAGGAGGACTGTGTTATAAAACCTGGAAAATGGACCAAATCCAGTGGCAGTTTAGAGGTGGAGGAGGATTCCAGAGGCTATTGAGAAATGGCCGGCCAACCAGTCATCCATGACACTCCAACCTGAAGCTGTCCCATGACTGGACAGCTTCCTTGCAGTCTAATTGTTTAACACCATAAGGCAAAGAGCTTGGGAACATGTATGTTTTTGATTAAGTGCTATTTTTTGTTCTGGTATGGCTTCATTGATCCTTGAGCATATCGAAGAAAGAAAAAGGAAAAACCAATCATTTGTGTGTCAAGTTGCCAATTAGACATCTGCATTTACCATCATAGTTCAGACATTGACCATCAGGAACCAGTAACCAACCAGCATTGTTCAGACAGACTGAAGTCTAGATGGCAGGCACAAGCTTGGAATTTTCATTTCAACTGGAAAAACATGTTTATATATTCCCAAAGAAGTAAAATAAATCATGTAAAAACAAGCCCCCAGTGGAGAATGAGCTAGACAGAAGTGTCATATTCCCTGTATGACAGGACATTTTCTGGGGGAGCTGCAATAAACACATCTGCTCACCCCAATGAGTTCATGACAGACCAAAGTGCAGATAACACCAAGGTCCACCAGGCCAAGTTTTATTGGGGTTACTTACAGGAATATGAGACAGTTGTATCACAAAAGCCCACCCCAGCATGGGTGACAGCTCACAAAACCTGGGACCCTGAAGCACCCTGCACAGCCTGCAGGCAGTTCAGCAGGTTGGAAAGCTTCTCTTCCAAGTGACTCAGTTCGTCTAAACCTCTTTTAGGCAGCCAGCCTAGTTTCTGCTTCCTCCAGGCAGTGGGGTCTGGCCCACAGTCTTCCTTGAAGCTTGGCTTGCCTGAGAATGACTCTTTGTCTTTATTGTTTATATTCCCTTTTGGGGAGGGCGGGACCTAGTGAATCTAGTCAGTTTCAGAGACTTCCTGAAGCTATTTGGGTTGTTTGTCTTCAGTTTTAGGAGTCCCTGCAGCACATTATGCTTTAATCTCAGAGGAAAGTGCTATCCAACATCAAGATCTCAAAACTCAAAGAAACAGCAGCCTTCCTTCAAGCACATGGAGCACTCTAGTTGACATGGCCGTGGCTGTGTTCACAGACACCCAGCATTTCAGTTGACATGGCTGTGGCTGTGTTCATAGACACCCAGCACTCTAGTTGACATGGCCATGTAAATTAGAATATGCACACACATACAGAGTCATTAAAAAGAGGTGAAATGAAGTCCAAGAATCATTTGCTAATATCATTACTGAAACCGCTGCATAATTCTCTCATCACACTTGAGCTATGGAGGAACGAAACTCCAAAATGGGCTGCTATGCTGTTGTTATTCCCCAGACACAGCTCTGTCCCTTCTAAGTATGATCCTGAGCTAATTACCTTCCTTTTAATAGGGAATGACAGAGCCCAGTTATGGACACCAGGAAGTCTGGATCCAATTCCCTTGGTGGAAACCAACTTGGGTTCAAACCAAGTCTAAATGCTGTGGAGATCCCCAAAAGTGAGAAAAATGCCACATAAAGCCAACTGAAATCTTTCCATTTTACAGAACCTCACATAAGTTCATACTCAGTAGCTCATGTATTCTCCAAGTCTCCTTAAACACCCCATTTGGTGTGCCCTATTAGCACAACCATTCTCTTAGGGAGGATCAAGTCGCAGTCTGAAGCAAGTCACCAGGACCTTGAGAATTACACCTAAGACATTATTCTTTGAGAACACAGAACATGGGAGCCTCACAAATTTTTTGGTTTTAATTTCTTTAAAAAAAAAAAAAGAAAGAAAAAGAAAGCAGTGGTGGCTGGAAAGATGGCTTAGCAGTCAAGAGTGCTTGTTGCTTTTCCAGACGGCTAGAGTTTGGCTCCCAGGCCCACACTGGCCAGCTTACAACCACTTGTAATTCCAGTTTCAGGGGATCTGATGCCCTCTTCTGGCCTCTGAGGACACCCACCTATGCACACAGATGTGCACATGCACACATACACACACATACACACACACACAAAATAAACAAATCTTTAGAAATAAAAACATCTTTTTAAAAATTAAAATAATTTTAAAGCCAGGTTCTGGTGGCGCACATCTTTAATCCCAGCACTTGGGAGGAAGAGGCAGGCAGATCTCTGTGAATTTGAGACCAGCCTGGTCTACAAGAGCTAGTTCCAGGACAGGCTTCAAAGCTACAGAGAATCCCTGTCTCGGTAATACAAATAATAATAATAATAATTTTAAATTAAAATTAAAATGTAGAAATAAATACTCTGGCTAGACACTTCACTAAAGAAGATAGAACTGGAATTCCTTGAAGACAGGAGCACAGGATGACCTCCAAATCCCTTTTGGTACAAGGCTCAGACAGCAAACTGGATGCTCAATAAATAAAAAATAAGCTTTCTCTGGCTGTGAGGTATTCTCTGTAACTCAACTCGATCATGCCATGTTTTAGAGACATGAACTCGTTCACTTTAACTGCTGGCTTCACTCTGCCACCCCAAGCTTCAGAGACATAGTAGTCTACTTTACCAACTTCATTACAGGAAGCAAACTGAGTTCTCATCAGACTCATAGAGAGACAGGAGAAAAGCTTGGGTTGACGCTGTGCTTCCCAAACTCTTAACGACAACCATGGAACAGGCTACTCAAAAATGGGACAAAGCTGCATTACTCAAAAGCTTCCACCCAATGGTCAGCAGAATTGCGCTATAATTGCCACACCATGAATATTTTATAGCGTTGTGGAGCAGGAAGTCTCCTCCCAAGTCCTCAAGTGGGTTCCAGTCTGCTGGTTTAAGAATCAGTGGGTGTGGCTGCACTCTACTGACTTCTCTGAAAAATTAGTCTTCAGTCAGCTCTGGTCCACAGGCAAAATGGCTGGGGTACCAGATACTGAGGTACCAGGAAAGTGGGACAGTCAACTAGAGGGTGCTAATCCAGTTTTCCTACTTGTCTGTGGAGGTAAAAGGCATTCAGCTTTTCCACTTCAAACAGCTGTCTATGAGTCAATTCTGTTGCACTATCTTTTCCCAGAGAGACATAAAGAAATGTTTATTCATGCCAAATATGGCACCACCAAAAGACCAAAGGATTTTCCACCACAGTCCAACATTGGGAGCCAATGAGTTTATTTGAGTTGCTTACAGACTATGGGTGAAAGATTATGTACAGGAGTGCGGGTAAAACCCCAAAAGTTACACCACCAGCAAGTCTCATTCTAGTGACAACTTCCTGTCTTCAGTTAACCTTTATACTCCAGATGTTCAGAGCCCATGAGACCATGCATTGCTAGGTAAACTCACATGCAAGTCACCTGGAAGGTTCAGACAGAAGCAGTCAGAATCCCACTTGAAGACTGAACAACCCTCTCCTCCTCCTCCTCTGAGGGGACATCGACAGTTAGCACCCCAATCTTAAAAGTTCCTGTGTGATGTCACAACTGCTCTGTCAAGGATGATGGCTGCTGTGTTTGGGGGACAGCCCTCTACAGCAAATATGTTCCAATCAATCTCCCAATGTTATCTGCCCCAAAGAAGAACCTATTCATTTCCCCTTTTCACTTTGCCCCTTCCTTTCTCCAGTTATTGACTCTCTACTGACACTGGTCTAGTATTCATTAGGATATACTTGCTGCTGTAGCAAGACATCCGTTAGCTACCGTCTCTCAGTCGAACTAAACACTTTGATCCTCAGTCCTTGGGGAACTGACTTGGAGCATCTAGGGTCAATGAATACTTGAAGTTCTACATTCATTCCAACACACAGAGCAAGACAGAAGCTGAAAATTCAGCTTGAGATCTTGTTGTTGATGATGACTTCTTTTTGGAAGAGTAACCACTGATTGCCACCTATCCCCCAAGTCCTCAAACACCACTGTGGCTTCCCACACTCCTCTTCTAGGATGACTCATATTCTGCAACTAAAACGTGAAAAAAATCATATCAGAAAGTTAGGACTTGATAAGGACCTTACCCACAGATGATGTTAAGCCAACCCACTGTGCCTAGAAATTAAAACTTAAAATTGTTTTAATTAGCTGTGCTAAGAGACTGAAGACTTCCTGGAAAGGCATCTTTGAGAAGTTGTAAAACACACATTACAGTCAAGCACAGCCAGGGTTTTTAAATGAACAGACAAATAAAAGGTTCAAATTTTCTCATGAGTGGCAAAGGATTACCAATGATTATTAAGACAGATTAGTCCTGGTCCCGCGTGGGAGTCTACGACAGGGTGTGCAAACACAGAAACTGGAGGTCAAGTGGCCTTGTAAGATACATGGAATCAAACCTAGGAATTGAGTTAATAGTTTTCTCTCTTTGATTTGAGACATGGCAACAACTAAGTCATTCCTACTCATTCATAAACTGGGAGGGTTGGACTAAAGTCAAATATCATATTTTCACAAATTTTTTTCTGTTAATGACCCACTCAAGACAACATTAAGTGAGAAGGATCTGCCCCCAGCTGACTAGAGCCTAGTTTGTCAGAATAGGGCTACCCTAAGCCTAGGGTCCTAATCCATCCCGTTTCCCTCATAGCCAGACAAGTCCTCTGGAGAGTCAGATCTCCCTGGACTTGGGTGCCATAGAGGCACTTGGTTCTACAGTGCTTTCAAGAGCACAGACTCTTCTGAGCTTAGGGACAGTAGTGACATTTGCTGACACCAGTGTGAACTGGCGGGGTGGTGTGTGTATGTGTCTGTTATGTGTATGGATTTCCGAGTCTCTGCAGGTATGAAAGCACATGTGTGCATGTGGAGGCCATAGGTCAAGGTTGGGCATCTGCCAGCGTCACTCTCCACACTACTGTTTAGAGAAAATCTCAACTGTGGAATTATAGGAGGCCATGGGATGCCTGAAGTGGGTGCTAGAAACCAAATTTGGTTCTTCTGGGAGAGCAGAAAGTACTTTTAACCCCTAAAACATCTCTCCACTGGCCACACGCTTACTGCTTTGGCTAAGCTGGCTGGCCAGTGAGTTCCAGGAATCTGCCTGTCTCCATTTCCCCAAGGATGGAGTTGAGGACCATCACTGCCATGTTTAGACAATCACTGTCCAGCTTTTGCTAGGAATCTAAACTTAGGTCCATGATGCACAGCAAGCCTTTTACTCACTGCGTCAAACCCCAGCACACAGAGATCCCTGCTTCTAGCCTACAGACACTGACCCAGCACTTAAGGGCATAAAACACTCAAGACCTCACCCACTACACTATGAGCATATTCCAGAAGACACTGTTAGACACATTCTCAGCAAAAACATAGCCAGACTCCACCTTGACTGTAGCAGCTCCAAGATACAGGCAGATACAGCAAGCCTTTGGGTTGACTAGTAGGATATGGGGGAGGCAAGGGAGCATGGCTTGCTGCCCTACAGTGGGAGAGGACAGGCAAAAGGCATGCACTGAAGGCCGCTGATGTCATTACTTCCCAGAACAAGTGGAAGGCTTTGAAGTCTTCCCTGTGTAACCAAACAGAATCTCAGACAAGTGCTTTTATGATTTTTCTCAAAAACGTTCATGTGACTGATTCTTCTTGCGGTCCATAAAAGGTATAAAAACCAGTTGTGTTGCATTGTTTTGTTTTGTTCATAAAAGGCCAGCACAAAACAAAACCCACTTTGATTTTTCTCCCCCTGGCTGACTAGGGATCTTAAAGTTCTTAAAATAAAAAACTTCTTAACACTATGAACTGAAACACCACAGGGAAACAAACAACTGCGTGTTATTAAAACACACTCGCAGACATTAAAGGTGAGATTGCAGTTTCCAAACAGACTTCTGTTCAAAAACATTTTGTCATTTGCTTGATCTGACTTTTTTTAATGAAAAAAAGATGAGGTGAATTGAGGTTAATTTAAAAGGAATAGGCAACTATGAGATGACTCATAGGGTAAAGGCACTTTGACACCACCCGATGACAGGAATTCAGTACTGGGAACCCGCACGGTAGAAGGGGAGAACCGACTCAGGCAAGACGTTTCCTGACTTTTGCAAACGTGCCACGGCATATCCAGCACACCCGCACCCATGCACCCACGCACACGACTAAATAAATGTGATTTTCAAATTAATTTCAAGAGTCTAGGACTTCGGGTACACGTAGAAGCATTCGCAAATGTCATATCATGGAAAAGAAAAGATAATGGGCTGAGGTAGTCTGTGGTGAAGAGGAGGGATTTCCCAGAAACCATGGAGAGGCTGCCCTCTTCAGACACAGCGGTTCCTCTTCTATTTTAAATCGCTGTAGATTTTTCTGTCGCAGAGAAAGTGGAGTCTGCAGTCAAATATTTCCAGGTCAGGGCTTTACCTGAGTAGGCACCAAACAAGTACACGAGGAAAACGCTGTTAAGCGCCCGCACTTTTCCCCAGAGCAGGCATCTTGCAAGCATCCGGCAAAGCACTCCAAGCATCCAGGCGAGCTGTAGCATCCTGAGTGGTAATTAATTAATGGAGCTGTCTGGGCTGAAATGTTTACCTCGGCCGTCACACGCCTAAGTACATTCAGGAGAGCCACCTGAATTCGCAATGATTGGCTCTCATGCCATTAGAATTTTTAATAGCCACGGTGAACTCAACTCTCATCCCACACAAGACTCCTGTTGTCAGTTTTATTCCTGTCACTGTGAATGACCCAAAGTGACAATTAAGAGCATCCTGTCATAACAAAAGCTGCTGTGTGTAGCTGGGGCCCTAGGAAGGCAGTAATTCTGCTGTCAGTAGAATCTCCTTAAAATTCTCTTCGGATGGAGACAGGTCATAGGGAAAACTGAGCAGAAATCTTCATTTGTAACTCAACTTGTTTTTCTTCAAGGATGCCAACTTTTCAATGACCAGATGCCAAGGAGGGAGACTGCTAACAGTGAGGTGGATTGCAAGAGCCACACACTCAGCCCACACCAGACAGTGCCAATTCTTCATAGGCATTCCAACCCACCTAGAGTCAAACAAGAGCAAACCCATACATGTAAGAGACCCCACATACGGTATTGTCATCTGAAGGAAAGATTGGAGATGTTCATTTAGACTCAAAGAGTCTGCTTTCATTCTGTAATAACATGGGGTGGGGGGAGGGCGGCATGTAACAGTCTTAGCTAAGCAGAGGTCACTGGGGAGGGAAATGCTAAACATGGCTTTTGAGAAACAGTGGTTTATCGAAATCAAATTGGAGTCTATAGAAAAATGGCATGTGCAGCAATGATAACTGGCCATTTACATAATATTGACATACATAACATATGCATGCATCCTGCAGGCAGGCACAAGCATAGCAGTGATATGCTTGCTGTCTGGGGTGACTGAGAACAGAAGAAATGTGTGCCAGTGTCTCTGCTCTGGCCCCTGGTATTCAGTTTCATGTATAATTGATCATAATTTTTGTGATGGTTAAAGTAAGAATAAATAAATTATGAGGATTTAAAATATCACCCATTTGCCAGGAACCGTCAGTTTTTCTCTGAACGGGTCCTGAACGATGGTCACTTCTTGAAAGTGGTCCCCGCAGACAGGAAGTTTCTTTGGGCTTTTGTACTTTCAAATTACCCAGGTCCCAAACTAAAATTAGTAAAGAGGCAGACTTCAAACATGACCTGCCCTTTATATTTATGCGGATCTCAAATTTATGGCATTGGGGAAGAAAAGCCAGTACACCAAAGATGGCTCCATCTGCACTGAGGTAGAGCTTGTTGTGAGATTCCTAATGAAGTCAAGAGAAGGCCCTTTGTGCTCTCTAATTAGACCTTGAGGCTGGAGGCAGGAGAGATGACTCCGTCATGAAGAGAACTGACTGCTCTTCCAGAGGACCAAAGTTTGGTTCCCAGAACCCACTTAGTGAATCTGTATAGCCTGTGACTCCAGATCCAGGGATCTGATGCCCTCTTGTGGCCTCTTTGGGCATAGATGTGACATACATTCACACAGACAGGCATACATAAATATACATACATATACATACATTAATATATAGGCATATATACACATGCATATATATACATATATATACACACATAAAAATAAACATGACTTTTTAAAAGACCTTATAATTGAGAGAAGTAAATCACATATTCCAAAACTTCCAGGATTTCACACACACATGCAAGTAAAATTATATGCAAGTAGGGGCTGTAGAGATGGCTCTGTGGTAAGGAGCATTTGCTGACCTTGCAGAGGACCCAGGTTTATTTCCCAGCATGCACTCTGTGACTCACAACTATTTTTAACTCTAGTTCCAGAGGATTTAATATCCTCTTCTGGCCCCCATGGGCACCACAGACACATAGTGAACACAAATAGATGCAGACAAAGCACCTATACACATAAACTAAAAATAAATATATTTCTTAAATGATGTATGAGAATTTCATAATTAAAATTATATCTTAAACATATGCAATACAAGTGCTGAGTATAGAAATTTGTATAATTCACATAATCATATTATAGGCATGTTTATAGGTGTTATTTATATTTATTTACAATCTTATATATTATAAATATGTGAACATACTAGCATATACTACACACATGTATATATATATATATATATTAAGTCACACATGGTATGTACTGCACAATATGTGTAAAATATAATTTATTGCATATAATATGCACATATTATACCTTTAAATGTACCATATTATTGCTACATAAGTACAGCTAGGAAGTGATATAGCTGTTAAACTTAACGTGACGGGGAGAAGTTTCCAAGCACATCTGGCTGTGCTTTACCATTGAGCTGCCCACCTAAAGTCTTCATTAAATATAATACACCCTTTAACAAGGAAGTAGAAGCAACGTCCTCCATAGAGAAGTCACTCTCATCTGTCCCCCTCAGGCCCCTCCCCAAGTCCTCCTGCTGGTGTTGTGGAATAATCTTTTCATATACTGTGTAGAAGTATCACTCTGCTTGGTTTAATAAAAAGCTGAAGGGTCAATAGCTAGGCGGGATTTCCGGGCACAGAGCAGAGGACTCTGGGAGAATGGAGGAGTCTCAAGAAGATTCCAGGAACACAGAGCAAACAGAATAGGCATTACAATGTAAAGGTAACTGAGACATGTAAAAGAACATAGATGAAAAGATTAAGTTATAAAAGGGTTAATTTAAGTTATAAGAGTGAATTAGAAACAAGCCTAAGCTATCAGTCAAGATTTCCTAATTAATAAAAAGTCTCTGTGTCATTATTTGGGAGCTGGCTGGCGGGACAGAGAAAGACATGCTTCATCCTGGAAACATAAACATTTCTCTGATCTCAAGTTCAGTAACTCCATATTATTTTAATCTAAAACTAGTTGCTCTTTCCCACGGATGCAGACTTTCTCACTGATGCAGGCTTTTGTACTGATGCAGGCTCTCTCACTGCTGCAGGCTCTCCTCTCACTGCTGCAGGCTCTCTCACTGCGGCAGGCTCTCTCACTGCTGCAGGCTCTCATACTATGCAGGCTACCGTGACCTAAGCCTACTAACTGTTTTGAAGTGTGACTGGCGAGATAGTCGCTGACATCTCTGTAATAAGCTGTGATGAGAGAAGCACCAAGTTATGGGCTACATGAAATGTGAACCCCTGGGTGAGTTAGGGGTTGATGCTGATGGAGACAGGGAAGCCTAACTCTAGCCTTTGTCATCCCTCTAGGATTAGCCAGTTAGAAAAATCCCAGATGGTAATCAAGCTATTCCAAGAGTTCTTTCTAAAGGCTTGAATTAAGGTGTTATTTAGTAGTTTCCTTTAAGATCAACCCTTCTGGCTTGGTGAGAAACTTATAGCAGAGGTTAAACAGCAGGATATTCTACGGGGAGGTGGGATATTCCATGCCATCTATTGGAATTTTGTGAAGATCATAAGGTAAACAACTCAACCACATTAGAAAGTCCTTGAAACTGATCAGAGTTAGCTTCCCTACCCAAGCACATATGCATTGTAAGGTCTGTTGAGAGCTTCCTGGAAGAAGCAGAACCCAACTGAGCTGGCTGAAGAGGAGACTGTCCAACCTCAGTTGTGTTGATTATGTAGTGAGCTCAGGGTTCCCAGCTTTGTGAGCTGACACCCACGCCAGGTGAGCTTGGGGATGCAGTTGTCTGTAGCTCATTTCTACCCCACAAGTAATCCCTCACCCACATCCTATAAGCCATCCCAATAAAGCTCAACAGGTCATCAAGTCAGTGATGTCCATGGCTTGATCTGTCTCTGATTCTCTATCTGGAGTGGAAAATCCTCACTATAGGAATAGTGTCACACAGCATGGGGTGATACCTCAGTACCTAAAGTGCTTGCCACATAGCATGAGAACCTGAGTTCCACTCCTGGGGACATGCAAAGATCCAGGAGTGGCAGTACACGCTCGTAATCCTGATGCTGGTGAGATGGGAGATGGAAATAGGCAGACTTTGGTTTTGCTGAGCAGTCAGCCTTTCATAGTGGTAACTACAGACCTACACAAAAGAGATCCCATTTCAAAGTACACGGTAGATGGCTGCTCTGAGAAACAATGCCCGAGGGTGACCTGTCTTCCACACGCATACCTGTGCATGTACACAATAAATAAATAATAACAGCTCATGCAACAGTGCCCTCCTCAAACACACATTTAACAAGGCTGAGATCACACCAGTTTCTCCTTCTAGAACTAGCATTATCAGCTGTTGTGTTATAGATACAGGCCATGGGGAAATACATATAGACAAGTCATTTTTTGATTAACTGGCAAAATCAAGAGGAGAAAAAAAATAATAGGTCCAGAGCTCACGTACTGTGTTAACCATTTGTCCCACATGGACGAAATATTCCTAAAAACAAATAGTGTGTGGAACCAGTATGGCAAATTCCAGGGATGGGTTTAATCTTCCTAATCCTTTATAAAGCTGTTAGGGAGAAAGATGTCCAACAAGTCCCTCTCCTGGGCCCTGCTGTATACATCCTGTCTTTATTAGAGAGCAGGATGGGCTGCCTTCTCTCAAGAGAAATGTTTTGCAGCTTTACTGAGAGCAATGGCTCCGAATATGGAGGGACACACTTTGGGGGCACACACAACTCTCTACATTATCCAAGACAGAACAGCTCCAGTCTGAATGCAAAGAGAAATCCTACAGCCGTGCATGCAAATGAGCCAGCAGGAGAACTCCTGACAGACCTAGACTCCATCTTTCCCCTTGCTGCTTCTGCTCTCCCATCATTCTGCCAGGACTGAGGCTCACGTGCAAGGTTGGGCTTGGAACTCTGCAGCTACAAGTATATGGAAAGGGTATCTACTGATTTGCTTGCTAATTTCCCTTTCTCATATTTTTTTCCTTTAGCATGCTTCCCCCACTCCTTGTGTCTGTATGTATACACACATGGAGGCCAGAGATCAATACTAGTGTTTGTGGTGATATCTCCTTTGTAAAAGTAAAGCTTTCCTGAAGATCAGAGGGTAGAGATAGCCACTAGCTATCTGGAGATCTGGAAAGACAGACAGGAAGTGATGAGACTGGTGGAGAGAGGAAATGGTAAGGCAGGAGGAGACAGGGGCTCTGCTGAGTAGTGAGGTGGCTGTGGTTTTGCTCCTTCATCTCACTGACCTCTTAGCATTTTCCCCAATATCTAACTTCGGGCTTTTGTTATTAAGACCTATAGGAACTCATACTGCAGGTGTATTCCCCAGTCAGTCTCCACCTTATATGTGCAGACAGGGTCTCTAAGGGCTGATTCTGCTAGAATGGCTCGCCAGTGAGCCCCTTGGATCATCCTGTCCCCACCCCAATACTTGGGATGATAAGCATGTGCCACTGCGCCTGACTCTCAGTGTGAATTCTGAGGAAGGGGCTCAGGTCTTTGTGTTTGTTGTGCAATGGAGCCATCTTCTCAGATCTGTCTCTTCATATTTCATAGGAATAGAAGATTCCTTTGTGAAACTCATCCATCCCCACCACACAAAGCAGGTGCCTGTCGTTTTAATGACCTAATCCTACCTGGAAATTTCATTACCAAAATTTGAGTCCATTCGGATAAGATGTCTTGGCATGGAGAAACCACTTATCAGTTACCACAACTCTTCCAGATCCCAGGAGTGTTCCTGGTGGTTCCCCTTTCTCACTACTGGGGGTTTGACTTACGTCAGATCCATTCTACAAATTCCATTTTACCCAGGTCGTCCAGTGTCACTTCCCATTAAACAGTGGGACAGATTGCTCACATTTTCTGCCTATGTTTCATTTTTCACAGTACACTCCTTTCATCGGTGACACACACACCATCATATATAGAGCATAGCATCCCACATTCATCCTGTCCTGCTGTATACAATCAGATCCTATCATATCATAGAGTTTTGTCATCATAAAGAAACTCAAAAATAAATATGTTTGCATTTTTTCCATTACATTGACAACGAGGAAGTAATTGAAGCTCTCAAATGACTAAATCAGTGGTGTTCACCTCAAGGCAGTGCTGAACCACAGACCCTCATCCTTAGGTCCTGAAGATTTTTAGGGACCTTAAGCTTGCTTTTCCAATAAGCTCCCAGCTGATAATTTGCTCATCGTAGGCTACACCTGAGTGCCATCAAATTAAACATGATGGTTAATAACGATGGCAACTACATGAGTTTTATAATCACCATGGAAACAAACCTCTGGGCATGTCTCTGAAGGAGTATTTAGACGAGGCTAATCGACGTGAACAGATCCGCCCTAAATATGAATGGTTCCGTTCCATGAGCTGGCTGAGTAAAAAGGAGAAGGGAGGGCCGAGAACCAGCAACCACTCGCTCTGCTTCTGACTGTCCATGTAGTATGATCAGCTCTCTGGGGCTACTGCTGCCGTGATTTCCTTCCAGAATGGACTCTACCCCACAGCTGTGATCCAATAAACCCTTCTTTCTTGGGTTATGTCAGAGCCCTGAGAAAATTAACTGCTAAATAAAGTCAATGTGTCTCCACGTCTGTGATTCTGGGAGAAGAGACCTTGGAGAATAGAGGCTGAGGGCTAGTTTGGGGTGGGCCTTGAAATTCTGCATTTCACGCAGGCTGATGGAGAGAAGCAAGAAATCAAACAGCTGTGTTGACTTAGATTTCTGTCCCACCCAGTCCCACAGTCGTTCAGTCCCAAAGAAACATACAAAGGTCTATATTAATCATAAACTAGTTGGCCTATTATCTCAAGCTTCTTATTAACTCTTACAGCCTGCATTAACCCACAGCCATCTGGCTTGGTTCCTTTAATCAGCAAGGCATTCTCATCTTGCTTCCTCTGTGTCTGGGTGAGGACTGCAGAATGGCTCATTCCTCTTCCAGAATTCTTCTCTTCTCATTGCCCCGCCTCTACTTCCTTCCTGGCTACTGGCCAATCAGCATTTTATTAAACCAGTACAACTGACAAGGCTTTACAGGGTACAAGATCATTGTCCCACAACACAGCTGCAGTTCACAGTATTTCTACATACTGCACACAGTAAGTGAGTGCAGATCTTCTACCTGACTCCAGATTTGCCTCTTCATCCACTCTACTGCCTCCCAATATAAGCTTGGACTTTTTTTTTTTTTTGAGAAAACAGAAATCCTGAGGGTTCACAATACCTCACCAGATACCACGGCTAGCTGGGTATGTTTTTAATAGAGCACATTTCTGCTTTCCTACTGCTCACCAACAGCAGTGCTTAAGAGTTCACCAAGCCTTGGGTCTGAGCCATGGACTCAGATCAATTTCTCAGTGAACCAAATTTAAGAAGAAAAAATAAAGTCAGAAAATGGGCAAGAGATCACGCTATCACATTCCATGACATGGGCCCCTAAGCAAAGTACAGAAGAGAGACACAGTGCTTCCAGTCACTCAAGTATCAAATCTTGATCTGACCTTGAGCAACTGGAAGTCCTGGACAGTGCCCTGGCCACCTACAAAAGCCACCCTCCAGGACAGTCAGGGCACTTCCTTACTGTAAAGGGAAAATATAAGAAGGCCAATAAGGAAGCCATGAAAACCCAAAGTTTAAGAGACAAATCTCCAAGATTGGTGGTCTTCTATGGCTCCCTGGCCATGGGGGTCTTTTCTCTGGCCTTCACAGAGGGTGTGTGTTGGTTTCAGTGACTTTTATTTGTGCTCTAGGACATTTTACATTATAGTTCCAGATTTTTAAAAAAATGTAGTGTTCTGATGCATGCTTTATCTAAGTCAGCTTTGGTTGTAAAGGGAGGGATGTGAGGATGGTAGCTGGTAAAGTAGCCACAAGGTCTTATAACTTAAATGATGGTTGTATTAGACTACTCTAGCAAATAAACTCAATAGAATATGTACATGGGCATTTATTGGGGGCATGTGTGTGATGGATTCTACTAGTAAAAGGAGGTAGGTTGACTGGACTGGCTTTTATGGCTGTGGGCTGGACAGTCCAACAATAGCTCCCTGGATGCTGGAGATTCTAAAAATCTGGAAGCCACCAACAATGCTACCCGAGTCCAAGGTTAGGGCCTGGGAGCTCCCTGCAAGGCTCTGGTAAGGACCAAAAAACTGAAGCTGCAGTCTGGTGTCTATAGAGGCTAGCAAAGGCAATAGACATGCTCAGAATGAACTCACACATGCTGCCTGCCTTCCTCCTTCCCCCATTGTTTGTCCCATGTGGTCCCTGGCCTATTTAATAATGCCACCTCCATTCAGGTCAGTCTGCCCTCATCAATTGCTCAATTGCTATACCTTTTGTCTCTGGGAATGACACAGTCAGAAATGTGCTTAATGAATCTCTAAGGTGTTCCTTATCGAGCTGTGTGAACGAGAAAGATCAATCACCTTAGGTCAGAGGTATGATTCAGTGGATAAGGGCACACACACTGCTCTTGTAAAGAACCCAAGTTTGGGTACCAGAACCCACATCTGGAAGCTCATAACTGCCCATAACTTAGATCCAGGGTATCTGATAACCTCTTCTAGCCTCCTCAGACACCTGCACTCAAATGTACATACCTACACACACACACACACACACACACAGAGAGAGAGAGAGAGAGAGAGAGATAATTAAAAATAAAAATAAAGCTTACAAAAAGATTAATAATTGCCGGGCGGTGGTGGCGCACGCCTTTAATCCCAGCACTCGGGAGGCAGAGGCAGGCGGATCTCTGAGTTCGAGGCCAGCCTGGTCTACAAGAGCTAGTTCCAGGACAGGCTCTAGAAACTACAGGGAAACCCTGTCTCGAAAAACCAAAAAAAAAAAAAGATTAATAATTACAATGGTCATTCAAATAGCCATGGGACCCGTCATGAGGATGTAGGGGATGGAATATAAAATAACTCCTCCTTTATAAGAGTAAATAAAATTATTTCCCTATAGTTTTCAGGCAGTCCCAAACTGGCAAATTCTATAGTCATTTGAATTTAGGAAGCTATGGAATAACAGAGGCCGGTGATACCCGAGGGCTTGTCAGCAAGGAGATGCAGGACTAAGTCCAGGCATCAGAGAAGACCTTTAGCTAGTCAAAGACTAAAGGGGAAAAAAAAACCACAGGATGCCTGCCTGGCCCTTGCTGCTCAATCCAGGAGGCCTCTCCTCTTTGAAGGACAGTTGAACTTCTGGAGGTACAAGATGCTACCACACCTCTGACTTAACCCCTGTGTGTCCAGTCATCATGAAGGGTTAGCATCTTCAAGAGATGATCATTTGCTGGCTCTGGGAAAATCCCAACTTTCTGAAATAGTTTGTGTTCTCACTGCTCGAGGGTTGGTGGCCCTGCTGCACTTAGCCAGGTATGTCACTGCACCAGGACCCAGCTGGCAAAGTCCTGCTTTAGCATAATTTTAAATTGCCATGTCAGCAGAACAGCTCTCTTCCGTCTAAACTGCTGAGCAGTTAGCAGGGCCCTGTGGGTACTCGTCCAGGCAGGGTTCAGTCCTTGCATGTAGTTCACGTGGCTGCCTGCCATCCTTATTGTTAACTCTTCACAATAAGGCGTACACGGAAGTGGATTGAAGGAGGTGGGGGCAGGGCAGTAAATTTAACAAAATTTACACTCAGATGCTCTTTTCTTAAGACAAAAGGTTTCCCACATTTTTATCACAATGTTAAGGACACACACACACACACACACACAGAGAGAGAGAGAGAGAGAGAGAGAGAGAGAGAGAGGAGATGAGAGAGAGAGAGGAGAGAGGAGAGGTGAGAGAGAGAGAGAGAGAGAGAGGAGAGAGAGAGAAAGAGGAGAGAGAGAGAGATTCAGCCTTACCCTCTACTGTTACAGGCTCCTTGCAGCCTGCAGGTAGAAAGAATGAACCTACAGAAAGGAGTGACAGATTTTATCTCCAAGGCACTGACCTGAATGACTCCATTAGCATTGTTCCAAATGGAAAGTTGCCCTCCCTTCATGGGGAAACAAGGAGCTGTTGGGGGCACAGGATGCATCGAGATGTTCTGTTTCCGGGAGAAACTGGATCCTTCCCCAGATCCAAGGACAAGCTGTGCCCTCATCCTTGCATCCCATGGCAGCCACACTCTGTCTATTTTGGGGATACTTGCCTGCAACAGATTAGCAGCCTTCTGAACAAGAGTCACCTAGTCCCTCTCTTGCTTCCTCTGAAGTCCACATTAGCTACAGACATGGGGAGATCTGGTGCCCAGCTCCAGTGGCCACCATTCACCCGTTTCCCTTCTGGGACTCTTTTCTCTGTAAGATCAAAGCCCATTGTAATATTTAGAGATGTGATTTTCTAAAAATAGAATCCTTCTGAGTCCCCAGCCATGCAGACGAAATTGAAGAAGAGATGGGGGAGCACTTGGGGAATGAGTGGAGTTGGTAGAGGGGAAGAGAAATTAAACACAGGCAGCACCCCCGGAAATTCCTGGTTAAAGTGTCTCATTTAACAAAATGAAGAGGCCCTGGGGGCTGGGAAGGTAGCTTAGTTAATCACCAGTACCTATATAAACAAATTCCTGCCTACAAGACTACACTTGTAGTCTTGGTGCTGGGAGCACAAATGGAAAACCCCTGGGATTAGCTGGCCAGCCTTGCCAGCCCAGGGCATCCTGTACGTCCCAACGAGAGACCCTGGCTCAGAAGAGAACGTACACAGAACCTGAGTTTGACACTAAAGGTGAACCTATCTATGCCCTGACACATGCACACACTTGTGCAAGCATGGATACACTTGTATGAGCTTGCACACATATATACACCCATACCCACTTTGAAGACACACCAAATTCAATTTCTGTCTTTTATTTCGGTATCATTTTTATTTTAACTGTAGATAAACTGCTGAGTCGGGGGATTGGTATAGCAATGATTCCAAATGTCCTACCTACTTATTATGGGGCTTTGTAGGCGTTCAGAAGTTCTTACTAAATACCATAAGGGGCTAGACTCTTTATTGGAAAAATGAAGATCCCAACATTTCTCTCTACTTCTAATATTTCTCTCTCTCGTTACAATTAAATGTTTAATGCCTTGCATATTTACCTCATGCCTGACACCTACAATAAGGTCAATAATTATAGCCTAATTATAACACTAACCATAATGCAAACATTTAAGGAAACCATGTATATGCCAAGATAAAGACTCCATATGCAAATTTGTCCACAAGCAAGTGAGGCTTGCAGCTGTTGTTCAGACCTTGCTTGGACTGAAACTGCAAAAATCCAAGTTTGTTAGAGTCAGCTTGCTCTCCAGATACTGTGTGAGACGTACCATGTTTTCAGACAAGCCTGGCTGTGACTGCTGAGGCACAGTCAGCTAGGAAGAATATTTTAGATGTTTTCCCAAAACAAAGTAGTAACAACTCTTGACTGACTTCTCACTCAGCACAGGGCCAATATGCAGAAGCCACTCTGTGAGTACAATGGCCTTATGGGAAAATTATTTTTATTGGATGCTAACTACATTTAAAATGGGCTTTTAGATGGGTCAGAGAAATGTCTCTGAAGTTAGGAGACTCAGTGCTCTTTAGAGCCTGAGTTCTGTTTCCAGCACCCAATCACCTGTAATTCCAGTCCCAAGGGAACTGACACCCCAATCCGGACTCCATAGGCACACATATGGCATACATACAGGCATAGCTATACATACATACATACATACATACAGGCAATAATACATACCTATAGATAAAAATTGCAAAAATAAAATGTGATTTTTATAGCTTCAACAATTGTGGATATAAAGTGGATATTTTAATTAAAAAATAACCACATATAAAATTCAAAACGCCGACAATAACTCAGGCATCTAGCGACCCTTCACCAGCACAACTAGAAGAAGGGAAACACACAAACTCTACTACTAAAAATGACTGAAGTTAACAACCACTGGTCATTAATATCACTTAATATCAATGGACTCAATTCACCTATAAAAAGGCACAGGCTAAGAGACTGGATACGAAAACAGAATCCAACATTTTGCTGTTTACAAGAAACACACCTCAACCACAAAGACAGGCACCTACTCAGAGTAAAGGGTTGGGAAAAGGTTTATCAAGCAAATGGCCCTAAGAAACAAGCGGGTGTGGCCATACTAATTTCCAACAAAGTTGACTTCAAACTAAAATCAATCAGAAGAGATGGAAAGGGACACTTTATACTCATAACAGGAAAAATCCTTCAGAATGAAGTCTCAATCCTGAATATCTATGCCCCTAATATAAAAGCTCCCACTTATGTAAAAGAAACACTTCTAGAACTCAAGGCAGCCATCAAACCACACACACTAATAGTTGGAGACTTCAACACTCCTCTCTCACCAATGGACAGGTCAATCAGACAGAAACCTAACAGAGAATTGAAAGACTTAATGGAGGTAATGAACCAAATGGACTTAACAGACATCTATAGAACATTCCACCCAAATAGGAAAGAATATACCTTCTTCTCTGCGGCTCATGGAACCTTTTCGAAAATTGACCATATACTTGGTAACAAAGCAAACTTCCACAGTTACAAAAAAATATTAGTAACCACCTGTGTCTTATCGGATCACCATGGATTAAAATTAGAATTCAACAACAATGCTACCCCAGAAGGCCCACAAAATCATGGAAACTGAACAGTCAACTACTGAACCACACCTGGGTCAAGGAAGAAATAAAGAAAGAAATTAAAGTCATTCTTGAATTTAATGAAAACAAAGACACAACATACTCAAACCTATGGGACACAATGAAAGCAGTGCTAAGAGGAAAGTTCATAGCACTAAGTGCCCACTTAAAGAAAACGGAGAAAGCACTCATTGGTGACTTAACAGCACACCTGAAAGCTCTGGAAAAAAAGAAGCAGACTCACCTAGGAGAAGTAGAAGACTGGAAATAATCAAACTGAGGGCAGAAATCAACAAAATAGAAACACAGAAAACAATCCAAAGAATCAATGAAACAAGAAGCTGGTTCTTGGAGAAAATCAACAAGATTGACAAACCCTTAGCCAAACTAATCAAACGGCAGAGGGAGAACACGCAAATTAACAAGATCAGAAATGAAAAGGGGGACATAACCACAGACACAGAGGAAATTCAGAAAATCATTAGATCTTACTACAAAAGCCTGTATGCCACAAAATTGGAAAATGTAAAAGAAATGGACAGTTTTTTAGATAAATACCATATACCAAAGTTAAACCAGGACCAGGTAAATGCTCTAAATCGTCCTGTTAGTCGCGAAGAATTAGAAACTGTTATCAGAAACCTCCCTACCAAAAAGAGCCCAGGACCAGATGGTTTCAATGCGGAATTCTACCAGAACTTCCAAGAAGACCTAATACCTATACTCCTTAAGGTATTTCATAATATAGAAACACAAGAGTCACTGCCAAATTCCTTCTATGAAGCTACAGTTACCCTGATACCTAAACCACACAAAGACTCAACCAAGAAAGAGAATTACAGGCCAATCTCACTCATGAACATGGACGCAAAAATTCTCAATAAAATACTGGCAAACCGAATCCAAGAACACATTAGAAAAATTATCCATTACGATCAAGTAGGCTTCATCCCAGAGATGCAGGGCTGGTTCAACATACGAAAATCTATTAATGTAATCCATCATATAAACAAACTGAAGGAAAAAAACCATATGGTCATCTCATTAGATGCTGAAAAAGCATTTGACAAAATTCAGCACCCTTTTATGATAAAGGTCTTGGAGAGATTAGGGATACAAGGGTCATTCCTAAATATAATAAAAGCTATTTACAGCAAGCCGACAGCTAACATCAAATTAAACGGAGAGAAACTCAAGGCTATCCCACTAAATTCAGGAACACGACAAGGCTGTCCACTCTCTCCTTATCTCTTCAATATAGTGCTTGAAGTTCTAGCAATAGCAATAAGACAACATAAGGGAATCAAGGGGATTCAATTTGGAAAGGAAGAAGTTAAACTTTCATTATTTGCAGATGATATGATAGTATACATAAGCGACCCCAAAAACTCCACCAAAGAACTCCTACAGCTGATAAACTCCTTCAGTAACGTGGCAGGATACAAGATCAACTCCAAAAAATCAGTCGCCCTCCTATACACAAAGGATAAGGAAGCAGAGAGGGAAATCAGAGAAGTATCACCTTTCACAATAGCCACAAATAGCATAAGATATCTGGGAGTATCGCTAACCAAGGAAGTGAAGGATTTATTTGACAAGAACTTTAAGTCTTTGAAGAAAGAAATTGAAGAGGATACCAGAAAATGGAAGGATCTCCCCTGCTCGTGGATTGGGAGGATCAACATAGTAAAAATGGCAATTCTACCAAAAGCAATCTATAGATTCAATGCAATCCCAATCAAGGTCCCATTAAAATTCTTCACAGAGATTGAGAGGACAATAATCAACTTTATATGGAAAAACAAGAAACCCAGGATAGCCAAAAAATCTTATACAATAAAGGTACTTCTGGAGGCATTACCATCCCTGACTTCAAACTCTATTACAGAGCTACAGTATTGAAAACGGCTTGGTATTGGCATAAGAACAGAGAAGTTGACCAATGGAATCGTATAGAAGACCCGGATCTTAAACCACAAACCTATGAACACCTGATTTTTGATAAAGGAGCCAAAAGTACACAATGGAAAAAAGAGGGCATCTTCAACAAATGGTGCTGGCATAACTGGATGTCAACCTGTAGAAGAATGAAAGTAGATCCATATCTATCACCATGCACAAAACTCAAGTCCAAATGGATTAAAGACCTCAATATTAATTTGAACACATTGAGATTGATAGAGGAGAAAGTGGGAAGTACTCTACAACAAATTGGCACAGGGAACCGTTTCCTATGCATAACCCCAGCTGCACAGACTTTAAGGGCAACATTGAATAAATGGGACCTCCTGAAGTTGAGCAGCTTCTGTAAAGCAAAGGACATTGTCACTAAGACACAAAGGCAGCCTACTGACTGGGAAAAGATCTTCACCAACCCTGCAACTGACAAAGGTCTGATCTCTAAAATATATAAGGAACTCAAGAGACTAGACGGTAAAATGCCAATTAACCCAATTAAAAAATGGGGCGATGAACTGAACAGAGAATTCTCAACAGAAGAAGTTCGAATGGCCAAAAGACACTTAAGGTCATGCTCAACCTCCCTAGCTATCAGGGAAATGCAAATCAAAACAACTTTGAGATATCATCTTACACCTGTCAGATTGGCTAAAATCCAAAACACCAATAATAACCTTCGCTGGAGAGGTTGTGGGGTAAGGGGCACACTCATCCATTGCTGGTGGGAATGCAAACTTGTGCAACCACTTTGGAAAGCAGTGTGGCGGTTTCTCAGGAAATTCGGGATCAACCTACCCCAGGACCCAGCAATTCCACTATTGGGAATCTACCCAAGAGATGCCCAATCATACAACAAAAGCATTTGCTCATCTATGTTCATAGCAGCATTATTTGTAATAGCCAGATCCTGGAGACAGCCTAGATGCCCTTCAGTGGAAGAATGGATGAAGAAACTGTGGAATATATACATGCTAGAATACTACTCAGCGGTAAAAAACAATGACATCTTGAATTTTGCAGGCAAATGGATGGAAATAGAAAACACTATTCTGAGTGAGGTAACCCAGACCCATAAAGATGAACATGGGATGTACTCACTCATATTCGGTTTCTAGCCATGATTAAAGGACATCGAGCCTATAAGTTTGGGATCCGTGAGAAGATAATAAGAAGGTGAACTCCCAAAAAAGATATAGTAATCCTCCTGGATATTGGAAGTAGACACGATCGCCAGGCAAAATTGGGAACTTGAGGGTTGGGCAAGACTGGGCCAAGGGAAGATGGGGAGAGAAAAGTGTGAAGGGGAGAACGGGGGGAGCTCGGAGGAATGGGGTGCTTGGGATATAGGAAGGGTGGATATGAGAGCAGGGAAGCATATATCTGAATTTAAGGAGCTACCTGAGGGTTGTCAAGAGACTTGACCCTAGAGGGGTTCCCAGGTTTCCAGGGAGACGCCCCCAGTTAGTTCCTTGGGCAGCTGAGGAGAGGGAGCCTGAAAAGGCCAGTTCCTATAGCCATACTGATGAATTTCTTGCATATCACCATAGAACCTCCACCTGACGATAGATGAAGAAAATGACAGAGCCCCACCTTGGAGCACCGGACTGAGCTCCCAAGGTCCTGATGAGGAGCAGAAGGAGAGAGAACATGAGAAAGAAAGTCAGGACCGTGAGGGAACCTCCAGCTGGCGACAGATGGGGAAGGTGACTGAGCCCCACATTGGAGCACTGGACTGAGCTCCCAAGGTCCCGATGAGGAGCAGAAGGAGCGAGAACTTGAGAGAGAAAGTCAGGAACGAGAGGGGTGCGTTCACTCATGGAGACGGTGGGACAGAACTAATGGGAGATCACCAACTCCAGTTGGAATGGGACTGATGGATCATGCGACCAAACCCGTCTCTCTGAGTGTGGCCAACAGCGGGGGCTGACTGAGAAGCAAAGGACAATGGCTCTGGGCTCTGATTGTTCTTCATGGACGGGCTCTGTGGGAGCCTTCTCAGCTTGGTCGATCACCTTCCTGGACCTGGGGGGAGTTGGGAGGACCTTGGTCTTAGCATAGAGTGGGGAACCCTGATGGCTCCTTGGCCTTGAGAGGGAGGGAGGGGAGGTATGGGTGGAGGGGAGGGGAGGGAAGGGGGAGAAGGAGGGGAGAGAAAGGGGAGAAGGAGGGGAGGGAGGGGGGAGGAGGAGGGAAGGAGATGGAAATTTTTAAATATAAAAAAAAAAATAAACCATGAGAAAAAAAAAAAAAAAAAAGAAACTCAGACCTGTGGAAGCTAACTCCAGCTCTTCCACAGGCCCCTGGGGTAGGCAACCTCTGTTCTTTGCCCTAAGGGCTACTGGGAAATCCTTGGTTTCTATTCAACTCAAGGCAGCCTGCCAAGTGAAGGTTACTGAGCCACGTTGCCTTTCGTTTCTGTGATAGAACGCTAGCTAAGAACTCCTCGGGAGAGGAGAACTTTCCATGGCTTACATTTCCACGTCTTAGTTCATCACTGAGAGAAGCCAGGGCAGGCACCCAAGCTGGAACCTAGAGGTGGAAATTGAAGCAGAGGCCATGGAGAAACCATGACTACTGGTTTGCTTTCCAGGCAAACGTTCTTAGACCTGCCCAGGTGTGGCACCACCCACAGTGGGCAGGCCCTACTGCATCAATTAGCAACCAAGAAAAGGATTCACAGGCTTTCCCCGCAGGCCAATCTGATGGAGGCAATTTTTCAGTTGGCTTCCCTCTTCCCAGGTATCAAGTTAGCCACCATAGTCCTTGGCGTTACTATTTCATTTGGCAAAGAACCCAACACAACAAATCTACAAAGGCAGAAACAGACCAGAGGTTACCTAAGACGGAGTCAGAGAAACTAACCCCGGAAGGGCATGGAGGCACCTTCCTGACCTTCCTGACCTTCCTGACCTTCCTGACCTTCCTGGGCGTTACATATTGCACTCTCCCAGTGGCATTCATATGAAAACACACATTATTAAGTTATGCATCTAAAAGTTATAGTTACTGTACGAAAATGTATTAAACTCGTTTAAAAAATCCTCTTGATTTTAATGAAGAGGTCAGAGAAGGCAGTTGACTATGAATCCAATATAGGTGAAAAATTATCCAATCTTGTTAGAAAGTGGAGGAACAAGGCTAAGAAGCTAGCTCAGTGGGTCAAGGACTTGCTGTGCCAGCAGGAGGAGCAGGGTTTGGATTCCTAGAGCCCAGGTAAAAAGTTGAGGCGTGATAGTTCATGCCTATGTCCAGCATGGGACAGGTGGGGTCAGGAGCCTTAGCACAAGGTGATCTCTGTCCAGGCAGATGTCCTGTCCCAATAATTTTTTTTAATGTAGTGCACTGTAGAGGATCGCAATAAAGTAGTCCCACACTAGCTCATAATTGAGTATAATAAAGGGTTCTTTATTTAGGGATGGACTCGCAGGTCACAGTCCTCTGCATGAGCGGGGAACGGGAACCAAATCCAGCTGCCAAGAGAGAGAGAGCAAGCAAGAGAGTGTACATTTCTACATCTGTTTTTATAGTTCCCAAGGCCAAGCCCAAAGTGGCCCAGCATCTCCAAGGCCATTGGCTGATGGAATTCCCCCAGCAGAGAACACATGAGGAAGGTATTATAACATCAACCTGAGTCATTACACTCAAGCATACATATATGAACACACGCACACAAGAAGAGACCACATGAACAGAGCTTCAGAGGGCAGGGCCATCTAAGGTGGGGCCGTCACAGGCAGGGCCAAATGAGGCCAGGTTAGAGAACTCAGCAGGTGTTTGAGCAAAGGTCCCTCCCAGAAATGATTGCAGAAGAGCCAAGTGTCTGCACCCAAATCCCTGCACAGCCTCAGCCTCTTGTCCCCCAATTTGCATCCTCTGAATTTTACCCCCAGGCTGGTGCTTAGAATTCTAGGGATTTTCAGAGGTCCTGTTAATACTATCTGTCTTGCTCCTGGGCCTTCCCTGCTTGTGACAGCAAGGAGCTATTTTACTGCCTGAGTGTGGTTTTACCTGGGGGTTCCATACTTAAAAAGACAGACTTATTTTTATCTCTTTCAAAAGCCCCACAGCTTTCAATACAAAGGAAAGATGAGCGAGTAGACTCCGAGCCTTCTTTGGGCTAGGGAGAAAGAAAGAGAAAATCAGCCTGAGATAGGCTGTCTTGTCGCTTTTCATTCCCCCTTGTTAATTTGGAAATGCGCGTCGAGCCAGTCTCTGTGAACCTTCTGCATGGAAGTATCCTAGACCGCACAACGATGTGTTCTGGAAATACTGGCATGCTCTGGAAGCCGGCTGTCACTGTTGGCCGCACATAGCAATTTAAAATTATTGGCACTCTTAAATTAAGTGCGTAAATCTGAAGGTGATCGCTACTGGGAGAGCGGGGATTGCATGGCTATTTCTACTATAACACTCTTCAATTTCCTTTAAGCAGGTCATTTTGGGGAGCGATAAGGGACACTGATTGCCCAGCATGCATTGATTTAAAACTCTTGGAATTTTCCATTCATTTCTACAAGTCCTTCTGTTTGTGTGCGGTCTTGCTCTGACGGCTTAAATCAGTTCAAATCAGTTTCTACCACATGTGCCCCCGAACCCTAATATAACTTAGGAATCTTCTTTTTGGTGTGCAAACTTAACAGTAATTTTTGGCTAAGCCAAAAAGGAGCACACCGGTAGATACATTTGCCTTTCAAAAACCACAAGGTCAAGGTCTTTAAAGTGAGATTTTTTAGTGTCCAGTGTCAAGCAGATAGAGAGGAAACATATATATTGGTTTTTCAAGATATTTGCTCCAGCATGCTGCATTCAATTTCTCAAAAATAATATGAATTTTATCAGAATGTAATGCCTGTTGTAGAGTTTTCTATCCTTACTGCAAACCGTGTTCTGCAACCTGTCTCTAGAAGAAACATGCTTTTCCTAAATTAAGTACACTGAATGAAGTCACATGGAGAATAAACCGGAAATAGAATACTGTAAAAAAGAAAGATGTTAGTGGATGAATTGTCTTATACATGAGATCCCAAAATGTCTTCTTATTAAGTGCTTTAAAAGGAGAGGCAGGGAGAGTATTGTTCTAAAAGTAAACAAACAAGGATTTGAAAATAAGTGGGAGGGGTGCTTGCTAGGCTACAACAGAAATAATGATTATAATACTAACAATAATACACAGCTATCCCTGCCTGACTCAGACTGTGCTCACTGCACATTCTCCTCACTACAATCCCGGGACATCTATATAGCAGCATCCCTTACCCTCCTCATGGCACTCCTGGGACATCCCTGTCAACATCCTTTACCTTCCTCACCACACTCCCAGGACATCCCTATGGCAGCATCCCTTACCCTGTTTTCCGACTCTCTCTTCATCAGTCTCTCAATGCTGGGGAGATGGCAGAGTTGGGAAGGCATTGGCAGCTCAAGCCTAAAGACCAGAGTTCAAATCTACAGGATCCAGATAAAAGCCAAGCCAAGTGGGCATGTTGGCCCATCTGTAATCACAGCACACCACAGAAGGAAGCCAGGCATCCCCCCCTGGCTGGTGAGCTGGACTGGCCCATATCTGCCAGCTCTGGGTTCTGTTGAGAGACCCTGCCTCATCAAATAAGGTGGAAACTGAAACCACCCGATATCCACATTGGGCCTTGACAGATGCGTGTAAACTCCCACATGATATTCCATGCACTCTCACACATAAACATGCATAATGCATCCATGCACATACACTACATAACATACATATGGAAAAAAAGATCAGGTTCTTACATTCAACACACACAATCTCGAGACTCAGACTCAGTGTATAGCTCCAGCTAGGTCTTTGCTCATCCCACTTCCCTTTCCTAACTGCTGAGATTACAGATGTATTCCACGATGCTCGGACATGCCAACACACGCACACACACACACACACACACACACAAACACACACACACACACACACACATGCACACAGAGAGAAAGAGAGGTCAGAATAATTAAGTTCTCTGTATCTTTCTTCTTCTCCCTTCCCATTCTTTCCTCTGTTCCATCTCCCCGAGCCTCTTCACATTACAGCTAACTGGGGTGTAATTAACACATAGGCTGTAAAAATTCTCCTTTTGTACGTACACACTTCAAAGAAAATCCTGAATTTGTACCATTCCATAGCTGTTTGTGCAATTCCATCTTGCAATATTCCATTACTCCCCAAAGCTCGCTCAGGCCTATTTGCAATCAACATTGCACCCAAAACACCCAGGCAGCTCCTCCCCTGGCAACTGCCTGGGAGTCGGGAGAGCTGTGCAAGTGTTTACATTCATCTTGACTCGCTTTATTTTTAAGGTTCGAGTTGCTGTGTGTTGCTGTGGAATGTTTAACTGTTAACTGTTTAAAGATGTGTTACATTGGTTTATGCTGCAGAACATGACTTTAAGTGTGTAAAGGTGTGCTCCCTTTGTTTATGAGGCAGAACATGACTTTAAGTGTATAAAGGTGTGCTCCCTTTGTTTATGCTGCAGATCATGACTTTAAGTGTGTAAAGGTGTGCTCCCTTTGTTTATGCTGCATTTGTTTAATCATGAAAAGATGTATTGCATCTGTTTTGCCATGCCTGCCTAAGGCACCTGATTGGTTTAATAAGGAGCCGAAGAGCCAATAGCTAGGCAGAGAAGGGATAGGCTGACCTTGAAGGCAGGGAGAGTAAATAGGAAGAGAAATCTAGGCTCAGGAGGAATGGGAGAAGGAGAAGATAATGAGGAAAAAAGAGGAGGACATGCCCAGGTTGAGAAGCCGGGACACTGCCAGAGAGGCAGACAGATATAAAAAGCAGTGAGAGTAAGATATGCAGAAGGAATGAAAAGGAACAAACCCAGAGGCAAAAAGTAGATAAAGAGAAACAGAGTAATTTAAATTAAAAGAGCTAGGCAGAAAGGATCCTAAGCTAGGCCAAGCATTCAAAATTAGAAATAAGTCTCCGTGTTGTAATTTGGGAGCCGGTTGGTGACCAAAAGAAAAAGTCTGGTACAGTATATATCAGCAATGCTTGCCCCTTGTCATTGCTGAGTTATATTCTACTACATGGATATTGATAAGAGTGAAGACTGAAATGTCTCTATTTTTGTGCTATTGTAAATACAGCCACTATGAGCACTAGTGTATATGTTGGATTAGGAGATAGACTGATATTTGTCTTGGGCAGAAACTTCAGATACAATGGTTCATAAGATGAGCTCATGATGTTCAAGTTTGCAAAACTTCCGTTTCTAAGGCAACCACATCAATTTATGTAAACACTTTTTACAGGCATCCTATATAATTCAAAGTCACTTAAGGGAAAGGAACGACACTCAAGGTCACTCAGTACCTTGCTTAAGGTTCCTAGAGTTGTGACCTCAGGGGGGGAAACCAGTAAACCAAAAGCTCTTTTGGCTGTGATTGGGGCAGACACCAATTCTCTGACTGTAAAAGCAGGCTTGTCAGCCTGCTTGGTAAGTCATGGAGAGACATATTCCTGTTAGACCCAATGGAAGGCTTCCTGGAAGTGGCCTTTTCCTGTCTACTTTTAGTAGAGTGGACTGAGATACTAAAACAAATAAAAAAGCAGCCCAGACAGTGGCATAGCCGTGACAGCAGAGGGAACGGCACCCTGAGCCGCAGCAGGGACAGAGGGGACAAGTGCTTGATAGCCAGAGGAGAGAGCAAGTGAGCCATAGGCAGACCGAGCTGCAAGAGCATCAAGACAGCCAGCGGCTTTTGCTGCTGAACCAGGACAGACTCTAAGGCTGTGCCTCTCAACCTTCCTACTGCTGCAACCCTTTACTTCAGCTCAGCACGTTGTGCTGATCCCCAACCATAAAATTGTTTCATTGCTACTTCAGAACTCTAATTTTGGTACTGTCAGGAGTCATAATGTAAGTTTCTGATGTGCAGGATATCTGATGTGTGGGCCCCAAAGGGGTCATGACCCAACAGGTTGAGAACCATTGCTGTAAGGGATCAAAGAAGAGAGAACTCAGGTCCTAGTGAGGAGAATCCCCAAATCTGTCAAACTTTTACACACAAATATCTCAGACATCCCAGACCAGGGGTTGTGACACAGACCATTTTCAAGGTCTGGGGAATTCAGATGTTTGGGTTTGTGTGGAAGCTACAGTACCAGCTGCTGCCAAGGCCCCAGGAACCCCAACTCCAAAGACTTGCACGGGAGGTGTCCTATTTGGAGATCTTGTTAACTCAGTGCTAGGCCTCCAGAGAACCATGGTACTTGGGGAGCAGTTTGGATTGCGTGTCTACATGAGATCCAGAACACTGGAAGGCACCACCTGTTGCTGTTCATACCAGTTTGTGGCCGCTGTCCACTGCAGTCAACACCAAGAGCTCTAGAAGCTGGCCGAGGTCAGCCCTTGAAGACTTTCTTCCTGTTAACCCAGGAAAATGAACATGCATGTGTCTTTGGTGGCCAGAAGAGGGCACGGTATCCCCTAGAGTTGGAGTCACAGGCTATTGTGAGCTCTGCCCCTGGGTGCTGGGAGCCAAACTTCAGTCCTTGTCCCCTGAGCCATCTCTTCCACTGCTGCAGCCTTCTTCTAAGATGTGACTTCATCGAGTGTAAAAAGGGCTTGTCCTTGGTCACTGTTACAGTGAAACATGTGTCCTTTTATGTCAAGTGGGTTTTAGAATAAACAAAATTTATAATAGTTTAAAGAGCAATTAGACATTAAGGCATGAGTGGTGGGTTATGAGCCAGTAAACACACCCAAGAGAATACTGAAAACTTTGAGTTCCTGCGTGAATAGCCAAGAGGGTAGGTAGTAATTTAAAATATAGAAAAAATTTCTACTTTCTACTGGGTGTGTCTATTTCTAAGGTTAATGAAGGTCAAGGGATAGGCATAAAACTGCTTTTAGGATAAAGCCAAGCAGTGACCCAACAAAGTCACAGAGCACAAAAGCTTAAGTTTTCCAAGTACAGAGAATTTAACCAGTTGACTCTGCTAGTCACTGCATAGATGAGGTCAAAGTTCTATATACCACAACTTTTGCAATTAATTAAATATTAATAGTTTTTTCAAATTCTTAGGTTTATAATGCAAAGTTAGATTTTTTATTTAATTTCCATTTTTTTTCTCCAGAACTTTGTGTGTGTGTGTGTGTCCACCTTTGTATAATACCCTCCCTTTCTAGGTAACTCACAAACAAATCAGAAAGGACTCTGAGTTTAGCTCATCTCCCAAGGATAGTGGGATACTCTTCAACGGATCTATCTATCTATCTATCTATCATCTATCTATCAATATATTATATATGTATATAATATGTATATATTAAAAAAACCAAATCAACAATATAAAATACTTCTCCAAGAGGGCTGGAAGATGGCTTAATCAGTAAAGTGCTGGCAATGCACATATTAGGGTCTGAGTCCTATTCCAACCTCCAAGTAAAAAGCTGGGTGGGTATGGTGGCACACACTTGTAATCCCAGCACAGGGGAGGCAGAGGCAGGTGGATTCATGGGACTCTCTGACCAGACAGCCTGGCCTAATTGGTGATCACAAGGCTAGTGGGAAACCCTGTCTCAAAAACTCAAGGGGAATGGCTCCCGAGGAATGATACTCAAAGTTGACTTCTAACTGGCATGTATGTACACACACACACACACACACACACACACACACGTACGTGTGTAAATTCAGAAGGATTGCAGGGGCTGGGGAGATGACTCATCAGTGAGGAGAACTTATTTTTCTTGCAGAGGACCTAGGTTCAGTTCCCAGAACCCACATAGTGGCTCATCACCATCTGTAACTCCAATTCCAGAAGCTCTAATGCCCTCTTCTAGCATACACAGGTACTGTACACAAATGGTGCACATAATATACACATGCAAAAACATTCAAACACATAAAATAAAAATAAAAAAAACTTTTTTAAAAATGAAAGAAAATGTTCAACTATTCATGGGAGCCAGTAGTTTTGAATCTATTCTATCTTGACTGAAGGTCAGAGAGTTCAAACCTATTCTTGCTACTCAAAGGATGTTTGACAGGACGTTTGACTGAGGGCATGGTTTCTAGGTGTTTTGAGATATAAGGAGGTAATTATGCTTGCTTGTTCCTTGTATCATGGTAAGGAAGTCTTTTGCCCTCTTGATGTGGAGCAAAAAAAAAAAAAGAAAAAAGGAATGTGCTTCTATATATGTGTTGCTTTTATTGGTTAATAAAGAGGCTGTTTTTAGCCAATGGCTTAACAGAATATAGCCAGGCTGGAAGAGCTATATAGAACGAGAGTAGACAGAGTCAGAGATGCCATGTAGCCACCATAGGGGAAAGACACATGCTGCCAACTAGAATCTTGCCAGTAGGCCACGAACCTTGTGGTAAAATATAAAGTAATGAAAATGGGTTAATTCTAGATGTAAGAGCTAGATAACAATACGTTTAAGCTTTGGCCAAACAGTATTGCAAATAATATAATTTCTCAGTGATTATTTCAGGGTTGAGCAGCCAGGAATGAACTAACAGCCTCCCCCAACTACTACAAATTAGCACCCAACAAATAATATAGTTTCTGGTTGATTATTTGAGTCTGGGCAGCTGGGAATGAACAAGTGGCCTCCCCCTAACACCCTCCCCCTTTGTTTGGGGTACATAAGGACTATGAGTAATAAACTTGGGGTGAACACTACTCATTGGAAGCCCTTCTAACTCAATCTTCTGTCTCTTGTCTATTTCTTTCCTCAATCCTCACTCCCCCTTTCAGGCATGTTCAAACAGGTCAGTTGGTTTCTGACAATTATTCCTGAATGTAGGGTGCTCCCAGAACCACGATGAGCCCCCACATACAGCAAGCTCCTCTTTGCTCATATTGCCACCCTTGATTTGCCTCCCATGAGAGTAGCTCATATTGGAGTAAGACATGTTTCCCTTGGCTCCTTGGTCATTCCCAACCTCACCAGATTCTTGGCTCCAAGAAATGATAGGGAGATGTTGTATGCTGAGAGTGGAGAGTGCACAGCTTCTGGTGTTTTCATTAGGCACAGGAACCATTTTCTCTTAGACAATGGTTCTCAACCTCCCTAATGCTGAGACCCTTTAATGCAGTCTCTCATGCTGTGGAGACACCAGTCATAAAATTATTTTCACTGCTACTTCATAACTGTAATTTTGCTACTGTTATGAATCCTAATGTAAATATATGCTATGTAGGATATCTGATGTGTGGCCCTCAAAGAGGTCATGACCAACAGGTTGAGAAACACTCTCTTAGAGAAATGGGAGAAAAGTAGGGAAATATTTTAATGATATGTGGTTTAACTTTGGTAGTGATTTCCCCAACGCTCTCTCCGACTCTGCAGTTTTCCACGCTGTTCCTCAAACATACCACCCTGCAATGTTGGTCTACATTACGTCATGTTAAAAATGAAGCCATTTGATGCTGGAAACGTTAGAATATCTGGAAATGGTGAGCTCATGACCCCATGGGGAGGTTGAAACTGAGCAGCAGGTGGCCACTTTAGCCTGGACTGGCATGTTCTCATTTGTCACGGTAACAGCCAGAGCCCACTGGTAGATATTTAACAACTAGCTTTCGGGGAAATGGAGCCCCAGTTGGACCGTTTACCTACTTCAATGGTATAAATACTCACACTTTGATGATGTCAACCAACTTAAAATTTCCTGAGGATTTAACATTTGGCTCTAGTCCTAGGTACTCAGTGTGGGAAGGAAAGGGTTTATTTCAACTCCCTTTCCCAAGTAATAATCCATCACTATGAGAGGCAAAGGCAGAGACCATGGAGGAACGGTGCTTATGGCTTTACGCCAAGCTGTATATTCAGCCACCTTTCTTATAAAGACGAGACCCATGCCCTGGGATAATACTGGCCACTGGGCTGGCCCTCCTGAACCAATCAGGAAAATGTCCCACAAACATGCAGATTTGGTGATGCTGATTCTTCAATGGAGGCTCCATCCATCCAGGACTGCCAAATTGATAAACAAGATCAGCCACACACTGTTGTGAATTAGATGGACCACAACTGCAGAGATCAATGTCCCACAGTGTCAAACGGGATGTTAAAACATCTGGCTCACATAATTACCATCCTTGGCTAATCTCATAGACATCCAAACTTCTGAATGCCACCCCGTTCGTAGATGTTCCTAGTTTCTTCCTATTATGGTACTGGATAATTCCACGACATGTAGCAACTTCTCAGAGAACACTTTCTACACGTATGCATGACATACTGGCATTTCTGGGCTATTTTTATATCTAGAGGAGGCTGCCTAGAGGTTGGAACGCTTATTTGGATCTATTGGATTCTACCCCATCACCATTCTAGCCTATTACAACAGCCTCCTAGCTTGTCACCCTCATTTCGGAGTCTCCTTGCCACCAACCTTTTCTGTAGCCAGGCAGCCACTGTAACTGCCTTCCAACAGCGGGGAGAACTAAGGCCTCCATCACAACCCCCTTTCTTGGCTAACCTTGGAAGCTTCCTGTGGCTTGGCATATCTGTTCCAAACCTCTCAGGCTGCCTTTCCAGCTAGTCTGCCCTAGGAAGAGCAACAGTGCCAGGCTGTTGTGGACTCTTATAAAACCAGGACCATGAAAAGACACTGGAGAGATCGGAAGAGACTTAGGGATTTCCTGAAATACCAGTGTGTCTGAAGGCTTGCACGGAGGGTGGCCCTGAAAGCGTTGAAACGAACTGTTTTCTCCCTTTCCCTGTTAGCTGTCTGGACGAGAGGTCTGTGATTCATCAGAAGCACGTGCGGCTAGAGTGTGTGGAGGTATCTCTGGTTTTTTATGCAGGCTGCGTGCTGACTAGCACTCAGAATTCCAGTGAGTCTGATGAAAGGGGAATTAGAGTTATCATTGTCTTCTCTGAACGAGGAAATTGAGATGCAGTGTGGAGCACTGCCGGGATTTCAGCTACCTGAACTGGTTTTCTGAGAGTCCACGAGAGCCTGGCACTGGTGCTCTTACAGCGCAGTAGTTAGCGAAGACTCAGTTTGGAGACCTTCTTGGGTCTTAGTCATCTTGTTCCAGGGTTCTGGACCGACTCTTTAATATCACATGTGATGGAGGACAAAGTTTTTAATTGCTAGAAGAGGAAACACACAAACATGTAGAGGACACTGCAGAACACAGCTGCAGCTGACGGTGGCCAGCATTTGGAACACGGCATGCCTTAAGCACCTGCCTTTATTTTCAGCTCTACTTGAAGGCTTTCTTGGAATGCAACCTAAGCTTGCAAGGTAGGAAGCAGATACAACCAGGAAGCACAGGCAAACTGAGCTCCGCAGAGGTGGCTGGGTAGTGGGCAAGTGTCCAGATCCCCATTCTTTGGAGGGACATTGTAGCAGGCCCTCTACACTTTCCTGAGAAGGTCTTCAGAGGAACATGGACTCTTCATCGACACCACAGACCTGTCCACCCATGCTGTGGTATCTTTCCTTTCTTCTGGAGTCTGCTTCTATCTTCTCACCTTTTTTCTTCTTACTTTAAACAAACTCATATTTATTATTCTTCCCAATAAATTACCTGAACCTGCATGTTTTGTTCTGGTTTTAGATAAATCAAAGCTAAGGCATAGATGCATGAGAGACCAGAAGATTTGAGACCCAGCCTTCTACTCTCCTTATGGGGAGGCTTCTGGGTCCTGGTTATTCTGTGTGGAAGATTTTGCCACAGTAGAGGACCTGACTGTGAACTGCTCCAGGTGTGAGGACCGCAATCATGTAGGCACAGAGCAAACAGGATAGCATAAATAAGACAAAAGACCCATTGGCAACCTGACTGGGGATCTGAACCACGCGGGACATGATTTGGAAGAATCCATTCTGCTTACATCACATCTGGAAGATCAGAACCCATCAAGGCTAGCCAAAGATTTCAGGCTCAGAATCTCCAAGTGTGCACCTGTTTGCATGTGACCCCTTCAAGCTGCCATGACTGATAGCTCCACCCCTTTTGGTATCTTCTGGCCAGAGTAGAGAGTCTGTCCCCTCACATAAACCCAGTCTTGGTCTCACAGGAAAACCTGGTGTGCTTTGGAACAGCTCTACAAAGTCCTAATGGTTTCTTCTGCAGGGAAAACAGAAGAAGCAGAGAAGTGTTACTGCTAGCTGACTGACAAATTCACCACCAGCTGGCAGTCAGCCTATCCCAGGAAACAAAAGCAGCTTTTGTTCACCTGCCATGATCCAACATATTCCTAGTTCTGTGCTCCTCTTCCCAGGGAGCTTATCTGATTTCTTCAGCCAGGTGTGAAGGAGCAGAGAGAGCAGACATCATCAGTGAAGGTGACTGACTGGTTGGCTCTACTCAGTGGGCTCAGGATGTTGTTCTCAGCAGTGACTGCAGCAGCCTGGAACTTGTACATTTCTCTCCTTCCAAAGTAGCACCAGAAGAGGAAGGAGTTAGGGGGCAAAATCTGTTGCCAGGAGAGTGGGGGAAATGTGTGCACCTGCCTCCTTGACTCTCACTGCAATGGCGGCCTCCCAAGAAATCAGCCTTTTAAGGCTGTGGAGAAGTATTCAGACTTCAGAACATCAGCAAGAATCTTCAGTTATGACTTCCAATTCTCTGACACTCATGTTGGCACATAGGTTACTCTAGCTTCCCTTTGCCGCTATGGCAAATGCCATAACCGAAATCAGCTTCTGGGAGAAAATGATTTATTTGACGTACAGTTCCAGATCATAGTCCATCATCAACGGAAGTCAGGGCAAGAACCCAAGAAGGAGCTAAAGCAGAAAACATGGAGGAATGCTATATGCTGGCTCCCTCGCTGGCTAATACTTAGCTAGGTTTTTGTTTTATTTATGCAAACCAAAACCACTTGTCTAGGGATGGGACTGCCCCTAGTGGGCTGGGTCTTCCTACATCAGTTAAGACAATTGAGACAATTCTCACCCTTATAGACAAGCCCATACAACAATCTGATTGCCTCCCCCACCCCTCAGAATTGTTGGGGAAAAGATACTCTCCAGTAGAGGTAGAGGGAGTTCCAGTAACACCATGCTGGAGTAGAATTCTCAGCAGTAAGGCTCCTTGAATCACCCATGCTTCTCTAAGTTTCCCTGATACAACCATTTGTTCCCCAAGGTAGACTTGAATGGAATCATTTCTTCGGTCTTCCCTTACTCTATTCTGGACAAGACACGCACCTGGGAATCTTTTAGAAATAGAAATTCTCGGCTCTGGTCGGAACTCTCTTGAATCAGTTTCAGAGACTGGCCAAGTGTTTTCTTTCTGTGAGTCCTCCAAGAAAGCCAAATGCAATCATGAGTTTGTTATTCCTTGACAGAGAGGAATGGAGTCTACTTCCGGTTCCAACCTTCATCACTGACTTCAGCTCCAGGAGAACGGAAGCCTGGTATTCTAGCTTTCTTCTCTTGGGGTAAAACCTTCTGACCAAAGCCACTTAGAGTAGGAAAAGGTTTACTTAGCTAATATTTCCAGGTCACACTTCATCCTTGAGGGGAGTCAGGGCAAGCAAACACTTGCTATTCCAGCAGCATTGCCAGGGAATTCGCTCACAGCCAAGGAAGTACAGCGGAAACAATGGAGGATTTACTGATTGACGGTGAGCACAGAGGCTCATGCCCAGCTGACCGTCTATACTTCAGGAGCACCATTGAGTGAATGGTGCTGCCCACAGTGAACTGGGCTCTCCCATATCAATAACCAATCAAGACAATCCCCATAGACATGCTTACAGGCCAGACTCACCTAGGCTATTCCTCAATCGAGGTTCGCCTCTCAGGTGACTCTAGACTGTGTCAAATTAACAGCTAAAGACAGCCAGGGCAGCTGGGAAATGTGAACTGTCCCTACTTCCTCACATTCCATGCCGGTGCTATCCTGGCAGCACCATTGCTTCCCCTAAAATATTATCTACAGACTTCAAGCTCTTCAAAATTTGCAATTGAAACTTCTCCTCTGAGTGTGAACGCTACATTAGCATGAACATCTCACAGAATGCAAATGTCGCCTGCAGAGTATTTCAAAGCTGAAGCCCCTCACGCCTGTCATCCCATTAGTGAATTGATTTGACCTTAATACAGGCACTTTTATGTGAACCCAATCAGCGTTTAAAGAAACAAAACGAAAGTGGTTTCGAGTTTGAAAACGAGAGAGAGGTGGTGGCCAAGGAAGGAAAGGAGGCTTTTTCAGTGTGTCTGTGTGATGGTCACAGAAGGGCATCTCACAAAAGACTATTCAGGGGGTGGCATTTGGAGCCTCACTCTCTCTCAGCTCTAGCCTGCTAATCATAAGATCATTACATTTCACCTGGTTGTCAGGACTCACTAGGATCATTTCTCAACACTATTTTGAAGGCAAACCAGATAGCTCTGTTCTCTCCAATTAGCCCACAGTTTTCTCGGTCTTCCCACGCTCTGAACCCCCCTGACAAGCATTCACACCACCTCCTCTTTAGTACTGCTCCAATCCCCACCCCAGAGTAAACACCCCCTAGTCTACATCCTTCCTCATTGCAAAGAAGAAATAAAGTTCAAGTCTTTAGCTGATGGAGGAGAGTTATCTGTCTATGTTTCTTTCATTGGTTAATTAATAAAGAAAACTGCCTTGGCCCTTTAAGAACAGAAAATTAGGTAGGTGGAGTAGACAGAACAGAATTGTGGGAACAAGGAAGTAGAGTTGGAGAGACGCTTCAGGCAGTAGCCATAGTGAGTCTCCATGCTGCTCCTCTCCGAGATGGACGCAGGTTAAGATCTCTCCTGGTAAGCCACACCTCGTGGTGCTACCCAGATTACTAAATATGGGTTAAAGGAAGATGTGAGAATTAACCAATAAGAGGCTGAAACTATGGGCCAGGCAGTGTTTTAAAAGAATACAGTTTCCGTGTAATTATTTCGGGTGTAAAGCTAGCCGGCAGCCGGGTGGCGGGACGCAGCCCCGCCGCTTCACACTACAGATTGGCGCTCCAACGTGGTGACTAAATCCACTCAGGTTTTTAACCTGAGAGGGCTTTAAATAAAGGAGAGAGAGTTTAACACAGCTTTCTGCTGTTTGCCTGGACGTGCCGTAGAGAGATTTTCTGTTTCTGCAATAGCGGCAGAGAAAAAGCTGAGTCATTTTAAAACGCGGCTTCCTGGTGCTGTGCTGCCAGTGCAAATTCTGGCTATAAACCATTTCAGTGGCTTTTATGGACTGGATGTTTGTGTGCCCGCTTGGGATCGGGGGAAAAAAAGTACTCTGAGACCATGCCAATGGCTCACTGCTCCCTGCCTGCACCTGAGCAGATGGCAGAATCAGGCTTAGGCGAGCTGGAGAACATGGCGGATTTCTGCCGCCATACAGGGAGATGTTTTCAGACTGCACAGTGCTCTGCGTGTCAGATTTGATTGTAACTTGGATGAAAAGAGTTTCTGTGCCGCACACTCAGTCTCAGAATTAAAGTGCTGAGTGTGGCTCCTACCTGGCAGCCCCAGAGCTAGCAGAAAATGGTACGTCCTCCATTTTGAAATTGGAGAGAGGTGGAGCCAACATTCAGAGCAGCATGCTGCTCTGCAGCTCAGAGCTGCAACCAATTCAGAGTCATAAGCGGCTCCACCATGTTGGACTGGGCGTGGCAAGCTCACAGTACCTGTTTTTTGACCTAGGAATGTCACAGCTTAGAGTCTTAAGCGCTTAGCAATGTAAAGGCTCAAATCAAACAAGTTTCTCGACAGTAAAAAAATTACAGATTCACAATAGGACAGATTCAGACATAAAAGACTTTTAAATGAGTCACAGTGTTGGATGAATGTATGTAGGCTTGAGAGAGAGAAGAAGAAAATATAAAAAAATAAAGTTAATGCCTAAAAAAAGGCTAAAGTCTTTAAAGAGACAGAATAAAGTAAAGTGATAGAATGAAAATAAGCCGCATAAAAATGGAAAATTCACAGAGAGTCTGGATTATGTATTTTGTTGTGTTTTCTTTGATTTTTTTGACTGTAAAGGAGCTAAGTACAGAGAGACATTTCATTATATGGGCTGCCAGGCTAGATCAGAATGGACATCTTAACGGTATGACTTCAGGATTTGGATCTAAGAACATGATGCTTTGGAAAAGAGTTTCTTCTTTTGTTTTCACAGAGGGCGAGACTCTGTGGATTGCTTCTATCCCAATATGGTATGATAGACCACGCCCTCCTGAAAGGTTGCTGTGAACATCTTCAAAAAATTACTTCGCTCAACTGCCAACTGAGAGGAACCTAGCACACAGGTTACACCATGAAAGACCTAAATAACAGCGCCCCCATTCAGCAGGAAGCAGTTTGGAGAGAAAAAACTGCGCCCATTTTCCCAAATATTGCTTATAAATGTTCTTTTACATTTAAAGGGGGAGATGATATAGATATGAATTTGCATTGGTATAGATTTTAAGGTCAATTTTGTTATATGTATATGTATTTCTGATCTTGATTAAGCTATTTTGATTGTGTAGTTCATTTTAAAAACTGTAATGTATAATTAGGAAATATAGGTTGTTAATGGATAATCATTGATAATAGTTAAGCTTGTAGTCATGTTATTAGATTTTCTAGATATGTAGAGATATATTTCAGTTAGATAGACATTCTTCATATCTTTCAAAGACTGCAGAATATGGCATTTAATGTTTTTAATAACTTAGGGTTTTTCATGACAATGAGACATGTCTGCTCCTGGCAGCACCAGTCTACTTCGAGAGGAAGATGGGCATCGAAGAGGCTACTTATGGAGTTTGTTAGCCATTTGGGCAAGAAACTGCTCTTGGCTGGACTGTTCCATAAACTGGACACAAAGAACCCGCAGAGAGAGGACTGCTGAACTTGCCTAAAGGTGAGATGGTCTTTCGGGGTTCCTGATTCATGAAAGAGTCTGCGAGACATTCTGCAGGACACAGCAGAAAGTGACCGAACTGTCTTTGGAATTTTCTGCTTCATAAAAAAGTCTGCTGGACATTATGGGCCTGAAGCCCGAAGATGGATGCCCCAACCGTACAGAGGAACTTTGGGTGACTGTCCAGGCAGCGAGTTGTCTCTGTCATTTCTAGAGTTTGAAAGTTACTTACTTCTTGTTTACTTAGGTAGTCTTATATCCTTCTGGAGTCTTTGATGGAGTTGAAGAATGGTTCAATAGTTATAGTTTTCCTTAGTTATGATAAAAGATAAAATAGATTTAAATATTGTAACTGTAATTCTTGCTTGATAACTTTTTGTTACATGTAATTTTGCTATGTTAAAGTTGAAGCCTTTCTTTTTTGTTTAAACAGAAAAAGGGGAAATGATGGAGGAGAGTTATCTGTCTATGTTTCTTTCATTGGTTAATTAATAAAGAAAACCGCCTTGGCCCTTTAAGAACAGAAAATTAGGTAGGTGGAGTAGACAGAACAGAATTGTGGGAACAAGGAAGTAGAGTTGGAGAGACGCTTCAGGCAGTAGCCATAGTGAGTCTCCATGCTGCTCCTCTCCGAGATGGACGCAGGTTAAGATCTCTCCTGGTAAGCCACAACTCGTGGTGCTACCCAAATTACTAAATATGGGTTAAAGGAAGATGTGAGAATTAACCAATAAGAGGCTGAAACTATGGGCCAGGCAGTGTTTTAAAAGAATACAGTTTCCGTGTAATTATTTCGGGTGTAAAGCTAGCCGGCAGCCGGGTGGCGGGACGCAGCCCCGCCGCTTCACACTACATTTAGCACTGGCAGTCCTGCGATTATAGGAGCAGTTCCACCCACTTCTCAGGGGAGGTAACTTAGAGCAACTCCAGGGAAGGTAGGAGCAGTAGACCCAATGACACACTGGTTCTATTTTAAAGGGTTAGCCATTTTATTAGTTACTCTTCTCAAAGTTGTGACCGAATATTTGGCAAAAGCAACTTAAGAGAGAGGGGAACTTATTCTGGCTCATGGTTTGAGCGGATCCATCATCCATTATAGCAGGAGGCTTAGTGGTAGGCAGATGCTGAGGAGGGGAGAGGTGGTCCAGCTTCTTACCTTTGTGCATCAAGACTCAGAGAAGGGAGAAGGCCTTGAAGCTGTCTTTCTCTTTATCTCTTTCATTCAGGCAATGAAATGGGGATTCCCACATTCAGGCAGCTCCTCCCACTTCAGTTAATCCTCTCTGGAAATGTCCTCAAAGGCACACTCAGAGATGTGTCTCCTAGGTGATTCTAAATCCATTCAGGCTGATAGCAGGAATCATTGCAGAGTACAGCGTACACATCTTCTAAGAGACCTTTGGGATGCCCAGATCATATCAGTACAGTCTCCTTTCCACAGTGTGCTCAAACACACCGACAAAAGAAACTTCAACAGAGAAAGGGTTTCCTCCGTTCACAATTCCAGGTTACAGTATATTGTCTTAGTGGCATCAAAGTGACTAGGAACTTGAAGCACCTAGTCGCAACCACTGTCAAGACCAGAGAGGAATGAACACGTGCAGGCTTATTACTCAGCCCACATTCTCCACCTTCACATGGTCCAGGACCCAAGCCAGGACATGACTCCACCCTTAGTGGGCTGGATCAGCCCACATCAATGAACACAACCAGCACAGCCCTCCACAGATACTCCCACAGGCCAACCTGACGTAGACAATCCTTTATGGAGTCTCTGTCTCCCAAGGGAGTCTAGACTGTGTCAAGCTGATGATGAAAACCAACAGTCACAATAACCCTGTGTTCTTTGGCTCCTGTGAATAGCACTGATACATTGAGAAGGAAAATCACCTGGTTTTGAAATCGAGTCCTTAAATGCCGATACCTGTGACTAAGAAAGAAACTCAAATTCTCTAAGCTTTAGCTTTAACATCCATGTAAAATGATGATATTAACACCACTGCTCCATATGAAGTTTTTATGTAATTGTCTTATATGTAAATGTCCCATGCAAATGTCTTGCTCCTGTATCATATAGTCAGCTCATACTTGTTAGCTGCTAGTTACCAGTATTAACTAGTAGTCTGTTGACCTTATCTACTGGCTATAGCTGATGGAACCAAGAAGGGTCGATATAACAAATGCTGGATCACTCAGATTTTCTCCCAAGGATGTATAGCTGTAACGGAGACCAGCTCATGATGCCATCTATTGCCGGAAGAATGACATACACATATATGTCTCTTCATGAATTCGAGACTGAAGTGTTATGGCATGGTATCAGGAGCAAGCTATCATGTAAGTGATACAGTCTTTGGGGACCACTCCCTACCATCTATGAGGTTTCTTCCTGTCCTTGAGTTTTAGGGAGCAGCCGAGTCTTGGGAATTAATTTCCTTCTACTGCATAAGTCACTGTGATGGCCATGCCTTTTGACTCCCCAGACTGGCCACGTTCCCCAGTCCCTTCTGAGCTCCCAATGGGACTGCTATCACTCAGGGACCTGTTCCCTCACGATGTTACCATTGGTCTTTTCTGTTTAACAGGATTACAATTCAATCACACAAAGCATAGGTGTGGGGTTTTTCTTATTCCCTGAGATAGAATTGTCTTCCACATTGAGGACTGTGTCCCTTCCTCTTGTGCTTTTATTCCCACCCCATGGTGACTTACAGCTGGTATATGGGTTTGTTTATTGTTTGTTTGCCTGTTTGCTTGTGTTTCCTCATTCATCATGGATTATCATAAAGCCCTGTTCAGAATGTGTACTTGATCTGCTGGAAAGGAGCAAATGACTCCAGCCCCTTTCCTTGGCCTCTTTCAGAGCCTTCTTTCAAATACTAACAAAGCCTGACCATTCTGGGTGAGGGCCAGTTGTTCTTGATTGTGTTTTAGTTTCAGTAAAACTGGGAAGCTTTAGTGTAAAGGCTGAAAGAGATGAAGGCAGGACCTGGAAGAGGCAGCAGCCTGTTGTCAAGTGTCCTGGGCTCACCAACACTTCCTGGTTTTGATATAGGTCCATTTTAATTCAGAGTTCACCTAACCCCTGAAATGGTCTATCAATCCCCTTGGGAGCCATTCCTCCCATTCCTCAATCCATTATGAAGTGCCAGCGACGTTGCTTGCTCAGGGATGGTTAGCCTCAGTTTAGTGACTTTTCTGTGACAAATCTTGAGAGAGAAAAATGAAAGGCCACCATTTCACTTTTTTCCATTTTGGGCATAGCAAATACAAATTTCAGAGAATTTATAGACTTTCTGTGAAGGCTGATTTCTTTCTTTCTTCCTTTCTTTCTCTCTCTCTCTCTCTCTCTCTCTCTCTCTCTCTTTCTTTCTTTCTTTCTTTCTTTCTTTCTTTCTTTCTTTCTTTCTTTCTTTCTTGTTTTTCCTTCCTATTTCTTTCTTTTCTACATCCCTTCCTTTCCTCATGTCTTTTCTTCACCTCCTTTCCTCACCCTTCCTTTCTTCCTTCTTCCTTCTTTCCTCCCTTCCCACCCCTTTCATCCCCTCCTATCTCCCCCACCTGTGAAAAGTCCACGCACTGGCTCCTGCAGCATCACAGTTGATACTCAGCAGGAGTTATCTGGATAGACGAACTCCTGTGTGAAAGTCTTTCCATCGTGGGGATCACTTTTGTTCCCTGTGAGCATGCCTATCACCCGTCCCCTCACACTAGAACATAAAACCTGTGGGAAATGTTTCATGAAGCAAAGGGAGAAGAAAGCTGTGCTAATCTGATAGAGAAGGTACTGGTCGGGTTGAGAGTTAACAGAGAGAGACAAGAAGGAGCTAAGGAGAGGGGCTGGTTTTTCTAATGTGTAGTGGAAGGTATGCAGTCATTCTTTACACTGGCAAAGCCTTCAGAAAAAGCCACCTTGACTACAAGGACATCTGTTCAGGAAGATTTATCAGAGACCTTACGTTCTGCATCTAGACTGACACGGACTGAATCATCATTGCCTCTGCTTCAGAAACATACTCTAAAATGAGACTGATAAAGAGGCTATACCTGCGCCCCCGTGTTAGCATGGCAGGAAAGTGCATGAAGTAATATGTGGAAATAATAGCAAGTGGGGACTGAGGAGCAGGGCTCCAATGGCAAGTGTTTGCTTTGTGATCATGACAACCAGAGCTTAAGCCCCAGAATCCACACATGAAAGCTAGATGTGGTGGTGCACACTTTTAACCCATGTGAGGAGGTGGAAACAGGAGGATTCCTGGGGTTCCACTGGGTATATCTGTGAGTTCTAGACCAGTGAGTGACCCTGCCTCAAAAGACATGTACAGCCTCTTGAGGAACAAAACAGTGAGGTATTCTCTGGCCTCTACATGCATGCCCGTGTATCTGCACACACACAAACACACACATGTACACTTACACACTATCAAAATAATGAATAAAAAAGAGCAGGGTGCTATTAACACAGCAACCAGGTGTTCGGAGTGAGCTCGCACCATGGAACTGATGATAAAGGGTCATCTTATTCACACAGCATCCTGGTGTTCAGAATGAGCTCGTACGGAGGAACTGAGGATAAAGGTCATGGAAAAAAGAAGCCTCCATATTTGCTGCTTTTACAAAGCTCCATAAGCAAAAGTAACTTAAGAAAGAGAGAGTTTACTTGGACTCATAAGCACAGCCACAGGTGTGGTGGACAGGCATGGTGGCTGGCGCAGCAAGGGAGAAGACTACATCTTCAATGGCAAACACGAAGCAGAGAGAGAAAACAAACTCGAAGAGGGTGAGGCCATTTACTCTTGATACTATCCCCCAGTAACACGCTTCCTCCACCAAGGCCACACCTCCTAACCCTCACCCAAACAGCAAGAGACTAAGCATTCAATTGGCCAAGACTCTGGAAGACATTTTGTATTCAAAGCACCAAAGCATCTCAGATCATGACATGCAAAGACAAAAATAATGATAATTTTGATATCTTTCAATATACTGAAAGTAAAATTATATGAAAAACCCCACCATGAACAATAGGGAAAAGCAAGCAAAAGACTGGAAAATACATTTGTTGTGAATGCAACTGACAATATTTTAGTTCCCAGAATGCGTGAGGCATGCCAACACATTCTCTTCGGAGGGCGATTTGGCCTTGTCTACTAAAGTTGAAGATAGTCACATCAAAAGTTAGCAATTCCATTTTAGTCCATTCCTCTAGTGAACCCTGACACAGGGAGATGGGTAAGAGTAATCCATGCAGCACTGTTTGTCATGGGCAGAGAACTGGAACCCTCCTCAGAGAATGGATAACTAAGTAATAAAAAATTATACAGAAGAAAACTCTACAATAGGTATAAAATTGAAAGCCTGCACACCAAAATATGCAGCATTTATGGATGTAAAAGCATTTATTAAACTAGAGAAGCATGCAAGGGAATAAAAAGCATACAACCCATGAATAAAAGAAAGGGACAAATCACTAACTCTGGCAAAAAAAAAATCTTGATTTTGGGGCCTAGAAGGGACACCCAAGGGGCTCATGCTCTTTGCATTACAATCAACTCGATGTCTAGGCAGATGCAGAAGGTGCATACCTGTAGTCTTAGTGCTTGAGAGGCTGAGGAAAGAGGGTCAGAAGTGCAAGAACAGCCTGGGCTACACAGCAAGACCCTGTTCTCAAAAGACAAATACGAAAAAAGAATGACCTGCATATAAGGTTTGTAAACATGAAATTAAACACACACACACACACACTCACACACACACAATTAAACACTACCCCACCCATCCACAAAGCAAAATGGATTCAAATACCAGAACATTCTTTAGATATTTGAACTGAGTTTTCTATTCTGGGAAATAAAATTTCTATGATTGTGTGCCATGGTTCTGCTTGGATTCAGAAGTTTCATAAACACAAATTGCAGCATCTTTTGTTTCCCTTCTTCTTTGGGAGAAAAGAATTCAAGTCAGCAGCTGACTGTATCACCTAGGTGCAATGCAGATGCAAAACTGAAGGCAATGCCTTAGCTGCTGTGTTTATTTCTGGGTGCATCTGACATGGGAACTGCTCCAGTCTGATTCTGCTGTAAGAAAACTTTCTGCACAAAAGCAACATTGCTGGAAAGGGTTTATTTTATCTAATATGTCATTGCGTCTCATCACAGGAAGTCAGGACAGGAGCTTGGCAGGAACTTGGAGGTAGGCACTGAAGCAGAGACCATGGAAGATCACTGCTTCCTGAATTGTCCTCAGGCTCACATCCAGTTGCCTTCTTATAGGTCACAGGAGCACCTGGCCATGGATGGTACCCACAGGGGTCTAATACCTTCTGCAATAGCAAGCAATCAAAAAGGTGCCCCACAGTCAGTCCACAGGCTAATCTGAGAGAGGTTGTTTCCTCCATTGAGGTTTTCTCTTTCCAAGTATTTCAAGTTGACAGTCAAGATTATCACAGTTTCAGCCTTTGTCAACTTGACACGCAAACGTATCACTGTTGAACTCTAACCTTCCTTTGTCCCCCAGATCTCAGGTTAATATCACAGTATAGAACCCAGACAGAAACATAAAGAGATATCCCTGAAAGCAAATGAGTTTGCTATGTTGCTATCAACAGGTCACGGACAAGGCCAGGAAAGTAAGAACATACAACCCGGTGAGCCAATGCCAGCTTCCATCTGCCTAAACTAACAGGCTCTTCAGTGTTGGAAGAAGGGTGAATCTTTCAGTCTCCAAGCACCAAGAGCATCCCCCTGTTGTGTTGTCTGATAAAGATGCCCTATGATAGTGAGGGGAGGGGAAATGGAACGGGAATCAGAACTCCAAGGAGGGGAAGTGGGTCATGCTTCTGCCTTGTCTTATTCATCTTTGGAGAAACTAAATTCACTTAAGTCAACCAGGGATTTAACCTCCTTGTAAAGAGTCTAAGATTTTACCCTAATATAAAATCTGAAATAGATAGGATTGAATTTTAACCAGTGTTGGTTTTGTTTTTCTGAGAAGTTCTGTCAGGCACCACTGCCCAAAATAAATTTGCAATGTAAAAAAAAATGGTTTTAAGTTTTAGGTCAGGGCCCTTGACTTCACTCCTTATTTAACTATCTATCAAGGTTGGAGTTACCTTTATTTGCAAGTCCTTAGAATCTAAGGCAATGGGGTCTCAACCTTGGAGGTGCCCCATTGCCCCTTGAGCCTTTCTTGTTCAGTTTCCCAGGATAAGTGGAATCTACACTGCTAAGGAGTTCCTCTACTGTCCTATTTCTGGAGCTAAAGGACAGAAGACTTATCCCAGATGCTACCACATCACTCTGTCTCCCGCAGACAGGACAGGCTCAATCTCAGTTGAGACTGACAGGTGTATATTAATTTTCAGCCTGGACTGGACAGTCTAAAAGTTTGACACAATGAGGGAGAACATCTCCAAGAAGAAACTCGGGGGAGGTGCCTGCAGTGAGGCGCTGTTTCCCTAAGCCCCATGCACTTGAACACTGGTTGGTGGCGCCATTTGTGAGGCTTGCTCGAGGAAGTATGCCACTGGGAGCAGGTGGTGAAGGTTGCTAGCCTTGACCACTGTCTATGATCAGTCCAATTCCTGCCCCTGCTTCCTGCCTTGCCTTCCCCACCATGACTGCCTCATCCCTCTGGAATCACAAACCAGAACAAACTCTTTCTTCCTCATGTTGCTTTAGTCATCGCATTTGATTGCAGCAATGAAAAAATAACTAATACAGGAACCATTGCCATTTACATATAAGGACACATGTCAGAGATGGCATCTACGGGGCTTCACCTAGCTGTCTCAGATTGGCATAAAAGCCTACAGATCAGAATGATGGATATAATGACAAGACCTTTATCAGTGGAATTGATGACTTATTAGTCAGCATAATGGGTTGTTGGATGAAAGTGTTGATTGAGAGAAAAGATGGCATTCAGGTTACTCGGTCAGGTATACCAGATATCTTTCTACTCTCACGAACCAAGAAAACAAAACTCCAGCATAGCCGGCTGCCTGGCTTAGTTATTGCTCCCTAAATTCAATTCCCACATAGTTCTGAAATGCTGCTTGAGAAGACTCTTGACCATTTAAAAGCAAAAATGAAATTGATTAGAAAATAAACACCATCAGACAGGAGCACATTTGTTGCCAGTTAAACATTTTTTATTAGTTGCATTTTCAATTTATTAAATATTTAAAAAAATACCAATCCAAGTTCCCACTCCCTTCCCTCCTTCCATTCCCTCCACACACCCTCCCACCCCCACCCCTTCCTATCCTCAGAAAGGGTAAAGCACATTGCTTTGTAGAAGGTTCAAGGCCCTCCCTACTATATCTAGGCTGAGCATGGTATCCATCCAAAGCTAAGACCCTAAGCAATAGAGGAGAAGGGGCCAATCTTGACTTTCCCTGTAGTCAGACTGATGAATATCTTAAATATCACCATAGAACCTTCATCCAGAAACTGATGGAAAGAGAGGCAGAGACCAGCATCGGAGCACTGGACTGAGCTCCCCAAAGTCCAGTTGAAGAGTGGGAAGAATGAGAAGAAGTCAAGACCATGATGGGGACACCCACTGAAACAGTGTACCTGAGGTAATGGGAGTTCACCAACTCCAGCTGGACAGGGAAGGAAACAGTACAGGACCCAAACTAGTCCCTCTGAATGTGGGTGACACTTGCATGGCTGGGGCAGACTGAGGGGCCACTGGCAGTGGCACCAGGATTTATCCCTACTGCCAGTTAAACTTTTAGATCTGGTGACATTCGGAGCAGAGGGAAGGAGTCAGAGTTTCCCACCAGACTTTCCACCTCACCTGCTGTATCAAGATTCAGATGGACAGAAGCATCCTAGCTGAGACTGCCTCTCCTGGAGGGACTATCCAATTGTAACTATTCTTCATCCTAAAAAGCTAACATTGTGCTCAGTCAGTTTAGTTTAAGTCAGTTTTTAGCACGAGAAGAAGAGAGATTCAAATAATGACCTGAAAAAGAAGCAAAAAACAAAGGAAAATATCAGAGGTTGAAATTGGGCTATAAGTTGTTCATAAAGAAGAGGGTTTTTAGACAGATGGAGAGAAGGGTTGGGTGGGATGACAGATAACTAGACACAGATCAATTAGGACATTATAACATGGAAATGCTATATGTAAATATAGACTCCAAACACAAGACAAACAAATAAAAACGGCTCGCTTCCAGAAAAGAAACAGACAATGCTGTCTCCACTAATGGCCTTTGATGTCATGGTAATAGATCTAAAAGGTGTCCTTTTAGTTGCTTAATCTTCTAGGAGGACATATTTTGATTTCATAAACTAGTTGCCATTAATATTTATAAATCCTGAAGTAACATGCTTACGAGATTTTCTTGTCTAAGAAATTCAGATGTCTAAAACAGTAGAAACTCTAACCTCAAAGGTCAGTCTCTCTTTCCTCAGGAACTAAATACAGTTTGTATCTAATTTTAGCAGTCCTATTTCCACAGACCCTCCTCCTAAATCTATATATACTCAAGGATTTTCAAATATTCTTTGAAGCCACTTTAACTCCCTGCTGCTCCCTCATTAATGAGTTAAATACATCTTTGACATGGCAGTCATGCTTTAAATTTTTTAAAATTAGGCTTTGATATAAAGCTGGAAGAGTTGCCAAATCACGTATAAGTAATTTAGAATGGTTGTCTTGTTCTGATTTCTTTCCAGATACCTACAGGGAAAGGGCTCTCATTTTTTTCCTTTGGAGGCAAATATTTTCTTTCCTATTTAACTAACAAAACACTGAGTTTGAGATTAATTGAGTTTGTCCTGGGGCTGGGGAGATGGCTCAGTGGTTATGAGCACTGGCTGCTCTTTAGAGGATCCAGGGTTGATCCCCAGCACCTACTTGGTGTCTCCCAGGAAATCCCAAGCCCTCTTCTGGCCCTCAAGGGCAGTGCAGGAATATGACATATATACATACTAATCCACATATAATAAAAACAAAGAAATCTTTAACAACAAAACCTGTCCTTATTCAAAGTACTAGAAATTACCTATAAGTGGATCCTATCTCTAAGTCTTTCCCCCCAAACCACACAATTATTAGTTGCTCTGCATAGAATTTTAAAAAGAAATCGCAGTCGCTATATAAATGCATTTCTATCTTCAGCCAACTAATGCCCCGTGCTGCTCCAGGCGCTTTGCTAACACCCCTTCCTGCCTTTGACCAAGACCTCCATTGCCTCAGGCTGATCTCCATGCAGCTCACAGACATTGGCATCTTCCCCAAAGAGCAAGGATGTCAATGTGGTCCTTCCTGTAACTCCTTCCTAGTAGCAGAATGGCACACTCTTGGCTTTTATTCTAACTAGGACATTTAGGAACAAGGCAATTATTATTCCGATTTTTGAGGTGACAGAGAGAATGAAAGACAATGAACCTAAGAAAACCAAAATGTTCTAAAATTGGCATTAGTCCCAGTTTAAGACAAAAACTAAAACTATGTAGCTTCCAACTCCATTTTTTAACTTGGTATTTTTCTTTAAGTGTGAAACTGTATCTGCTTATACAAAAAGAGGACTGAGAACTAACAACTTGAGTGGCATCTCTCCTAAAAGAAATAGACTGAATATTGGAATAGGAGACAAGATGAATCGTTACAGTTGAACATGTGGCTTACATCTATAATCAAAGAACTTGGGAAGCTGAGGCAGGAGGATTGCCAGTATCATGCAGCCTAGGTTACATAGGGAAAATGTATCTCAAAAGAAAAGAAGAGAGGGAGAAAGAGAGAGAAAAACAAAGAAGAGATTAAAGCAGATATAAAATTATAATGACAAATGTGTATCAACATACCATGACAAAAACCATTACTTTGTATGCTAACCTAAAAAATGAGAAAGAAAAAAACTAAAATAAAAAAAAAGTATTATCCACCTATCCACTCCTTGGACCTCCTGGGTACCCTGCACTATCAGAAATATCCTCTGGAGGGACTGTGGCCTATTTTAAACAGGCCGAGTGATGGAAGGCATATGGTTTAATAATCTAGTATTAAATGCAGTGACACAGATCTTAAATATCTATTATTGAGATACAGAAAAACAGAGGTAGAAAAGAACCAGGCAAGTGCCATGGTCTAGAGGCAGCTAGAAAAGTCCATCCGTGCAGCAAGGTGGTTATAAAGTCAGGGGTCCAGCTGTGTCGGTCTGCAGAGTCCATGTTGAAGAGAACAGTAATGTCCCATTTGAGGTACTGGTAGGCCTCAGTCAGCATGCAGGAACCTGTACCAAATGGCACAGAAACTGGCACTGGGATGGGGAGACAAGTGAATGAGAAATTCTAGGTCATTCTGAACTACAAGCAAGATGGAGGCCAGCTGTGGTTGAATGGGAGCTTCTCTCAAAAATCCAACAAGCTGGGTGTCTCATCGACCTGGGAGGAGTGGGGGGGGGAGGATTGGGGGTGCACATGACCAGAATATGGTGTGGGAGGACCTTCTGTCTATGCACAGCTTTCATTAGTTAATGAATAAAGAAACTGCCCTGGTCTGTTGCTAGGGCAGAACTTAGGTAGGAAGTAAATTCTGGGAGGAAGAAAGCAGAGTCAGAGAGATGCCATGGATCCACTGCCAGAGTAAGACATGCTGCCAAAACTAAGCTGGTAATGTTGCAATACACAGATTAATAGAAATGGGTTCAACTAAGATGTAAGAGTTACCAATAAGAAGCTAGAGATAATGGGTCAAGTAGTGTTTTAATTAATATAGTTTCTGTGTGATTATTTCGGTTCTGGGAGGCCAGGATGAAAAAGCAGCCCTCTCCTTGCAACAGAATATATTTTATGCATGTATGATATTCTTAAAGAGTGAATCAAAGTATCAAATTAAAACAGTATTCAGTACTGTGCTCAGTTAGTGCTTTCCATACACACAGGAATGCAGGGGCATTCACTGGGGTCTGGACAACCTACCAGGGCCATTCCCCTAAAGAAAACTCACTACCCTTCCCCTAGCAGCCATCAACTGTGGATGTCTCCCTAATTAGGGGTGGGGTCTCCTGAGCCCCTCCCCACTTTGTGCTGGACTTTTGAGCAGCTTACACTTGCACAGGCCCCCACTGATGCTGTGCATTCAAGAGAGCAATGATCCCCTCACGTCTAGATGATGATGTTTTGCCTTGGTTCCTTCTCAACCTCACAAGCTTTCTTTCCGCATTTTGACATGTTCCCTGATCCTAAAAGGAAAGGGGTTCATGTAGATGAACCATTTACAGCTGAGCATGGGGACCCCAAGGACTAGCTAGCCCACCTACCATCTACCAAGTAAAGGCCCATGTGGAAGGCACCATCCATGCTAAAGAGAGTCTTTACCAGACAGCCAGTTTTTCATGTCTTCATCTTGGGTTTTACAACCTCTAGCACTGAAAAAAAAATACATTATTACCACTGATGTGCCACCCAGGCTCTGGTATTTTGTTATAGTCACTTGGCCAGACTAAGACAAGGCCCCTTAGGAATAGATTACAGAGAGCTCATTCACCCCTTCCACTATGTGAAAACACAGAGAGAAGCTGTAAGTCATGAGTCAGAAATGTGCCCATGCCTTGTCTGCTAGTTGCTACTTGCTCTTGGACTTTCTGACCCCCAGAGTAGTGTATTGAAAAGCTACCCAGCCTGTGACATTTTGTTCTATTGGCCCAAATGAACAACACGGTAGAGCACACACAGTTCCTTGTGAGCTGTTCCACACACACCTCTTGTAGTTTCCCCTCCACATCGCAAACCCCCATGATGGTTCCACCCCTTGCACTTTCTCTTCCGGCCACCTATAATAACACTTCCTGTGATTCCCAAGACATCTCAAACAGGAAACCTTTGCCTGGCTGTGTCTGTGCCCGGGGTTCTTCTCCAGCCCCCCTACAGATAATCCTCCCTTTGGCTCCTCAAATCTCATTTACTACATCCACTTGCTCAGAAAGTCTTTCACGCACCCTATCTGGAAGCTGGATGGCTTTCTGCACTTGCTTAGACATGATATAGCTCGGCCCCTCCCTCTTAAGCCATGCTGTTGGAAGTCCATTCTGTCATCATGTGCCACGGGCATGTTCTTATTCCTTGCTGTGTGTGCTGCTCATTCTGTTACTGCATCTTCATTAGATGGGTGATTCTGACTAGAGCACTTGCTGGGATCTCGGGGGCACGAGGCTTGTCTTTGAATGAAAATTATGAAAGACTGAAAAGGGCTTACAAAGAAGGCAGAAAAGCAAAGCATGTACCAGATGGAGTGGGTTGAATGGTGGTTTGCCCTCCACAAAAGAAAGACATCCAGCCAGAAGTTATGAATGGGATCCTATTAGGAAAGAAAAAAATATCTTGGCAGATTCAATTAAATTAATGGTCTTGATGTGAAATCACCCAACTTATCCAAGCATGTCCCAGATCTAATAAGTGTCCCTAGAAGAAAAGCTCAAATAGAAGAAGATAAGCTGAGGATAAGGTGATATGGAGACAGAAGCATCTATTTGAGGATGCATCCCTGGGCCAATTAACACCAGGATGAGGTGGCTGTCGAAAGCCAGCAGCGAGAGCAAGTACTGGGTCCCTCTCAGAAGTCCTAAGAAATCCACCTGAGACACTTTTATTTTGAGTTCATGGCCTCCAGCATTGAGAGAAGTTGTATTTCAGTCGAATCTAACCAGACAGTGGGATTTGTTAGCATGACCACCCCAGCCCTCAAAAGTGAATACGGCAGATAACAGTGATAAAGCAGGATCTGTTCAAAATTCTTTTGCCCATCTCGAGTAACATTAAATAACTTAACACGAGACCCTGGTTTCTTTCCTTGTACACCCCCTTCCTAGCTCTCAGCCCCTCACATGATGGCATGCACACACAGTTGTAGGCAGTGCACATAAATAAAGATTGACAGAAAGTTGTACTTTGAATAATGACGAGTCTAATGTGAATACAGGCAGAACAAAGTGAATGCTGTTACAGAAATGTGTGCTTTCGTAGATTCTGAAATGGGGAAAATACCTGTCAGAAATAGAAAGAATTTTAAAGGCACACACTACCAACCACAGACCATGGTTCCAGCTGTTCTGTGATGGTGTAAAAGAAACGATTTTTCTGCTAGAGTGTTTCCCTCCTCATGCAAATTTTATATCCTCCTCTAACGTTCCAATCTTGTCTGCAGCAGGCACCGCTGTCCTGTTTGCTTTTTGCTGCTGTGATAAACACCGTAACCAAAACAAACTGGGAAGGAAAGGGTTTATTTGGTTTATACTTCCAGGTCACAGTTCATCATGCAGGGAAATCAGAGCAGGAACTCAAGCAGGAATTGAAGCAGAGACCATGGATGAATGCTGCTTACTTCTTGATACCCATGACTTGCCTGGTCTGCTTTTTCTTATATAACTGGGGCCCACTTACCCAGAGGTGGTGCCGTACAGTAGACTGGGCCCTCCCACATCAATCATTCGTCAAAAGCAGTGTTTCACAGACATGTCTACAGACCTGTCTGATGGAGGCCTTTTCTCAGTTGAGGTTCCCTCTTCCCAGGTGACTCACTTTGCATCAAGTTGGCAAAAACTAACTAGAATTCAAGACAGAAGTTAGTAATCTATACATTTAGTTATTAGGATAGAGCTTTTATTGTTTCCATTGAGAAGTCAGGTGTAATTCTGATAGATCTACCTTTATGTGTGACTTGGCCTTTTTCCTTTGCAGCTCTTAATATTCTTTATTTATTCTGTATGTTTAGGGTTCGATTATTATGTGGCAAGGGAACTGTTTTTTTATTCAGTATATTTGATGTTCTGTAAGCTTCTTGTCTCTTCATAGGCATATCTTTCCTTACTTTGGGAAAAGTTTTCTTCTATGATTTTCTTGAATATATTTCCTATGCTATTGAGTTGGACTTCTCCTTTATCTACTTCTATCATTCTTAGGTTTGGTCTTTTCATGGTGTCTCATATTTCCTGGATATTTTGTGTTAAGCTTTTGCTAGATTTAATGTTTTCTTTGACCGCTGAGCCTATTTCCTCTATTGCAAGTTCAGTGTTTGAGATTCTCTCTTCTATTTCTTGTATTCTTCTGTTTATTCTTGCATTTTTGGTTCCTGATTGTTTTCTCATAATTTCTGTTTCTATAATTCTCTTGGTTTGTGTTTTCTTTAATGTCTCTATTTCAGTTTTCAAGTCTTTAATCATTTCTTTGCCTGTTTGCTTTTTCTTGGTGTTCTTTAAGGAATTTGTTGATTTTTTGTAATTTTTTGTCTTTTCCTCCATTTCTTTGAGTGAATTTTTCATTTCCTCTTTAAGGGCCTCAAACATCCTCTTAAAATTATTTTCATGTCATTTTCTTCTACTTCATCTATATTTGGATGTTCAAGTCTTTTTGTTGTAGGGCCACTAGTTTTTACTGGTGTTCTGTTGCTCTTTGTGATGTTGCTTGTCTTCTTACTTTGTCTACCCATCTTTTCCTCTGATTGGTGTAGTAAGGACTGTCTCTGGTGATCAATCTTCCTTGTGCCAGTGGATCCGAGGCTCAGATGGTCACTTTTTGTAGTGCAGTCAGAGCCACAGTTTTAGTCACCCTGGATGTCACTAGGTGTTCCTGGAGGACGCTCAGCACTCCAGGTAGTTGCTCTGTGATACTGGGGGTTGTTTGGGCCTGCTCCCGTGGATGTTGCTAGCTTGGGGCTACTCCAGCTGGAGGTCGCTGCCTCAGGTCTGCTCCAGCAGAGTTCGCTGCCTCAGGTCTTTACCTGATTCCTGCAGAGTCCTGCAAAGATCTCTGGCTTGGGGCTGCTCCCTCAGTAGTGGCCCCCTTTTATCTGCTCCCATGCTCCAGCAGAGGTCAAACTGGCTCAGGCCTATTCCCACAGATGTCCCTGGGTTGAGTCTGCTCCCTAAGAGGTCCCTGACTTACACATGGTCCCGCGGAGATCTCTGGCTTTGGCTCTTTTCAAAGATTCACTTAACACAATTTGTTTATTAATGTATTGGTTTACAGAGGGAAAAACTGAGATGTAGGGAGATGAAGTAAATTATCTAAGATTGAATAAGCAGGTAGAGCTGGAGATAAACAACTTAGGTCCAGTAGCCTTCATCCAGAGGTCTTGTTTGTAACCGGTGTATTTCATTACATTGACATGAATAATTCATCAAAACAAAAGAATATTTTGTGTAATTAATTAGTGAAAAACACAAATTCATCATTGTTTTAGTATTGCAGCATTTTAAGTAGGAAAAATAATTCTTATTCTTCAAGAGCCATATGAGCACTCAATAGAGAAAAATGTACCCAGCATAGAATCAAAAATAGAGTAATTTTTTAAAAAAATAATACTGAATTTTAAAAATTCTGTGGGCTAACTGTTATCCCTTAAGTGTTAGCTTAAATTTTATTGTAAGATGCATAAAGATCCTACTGAAAGAATATAAAAAGTCCTTAAGTGACTGGTTGTAACACACACACACGCACACACACACACACACACACGCGCACACACACAAATAAATATGATTTTCACTAAATGAAACTGTTTCCTTTTCTTCCAGGGCACATACAAATATATATTTCATGACCCAACTTTTATCCAGGAAGTGACATGGTATCTCTGACCAATGGAACCTAGAGGGACGTGGAAAATTCCATTTCTTGCCTAGTCCTCCTAACCCCTCTACTTTGGCTCTAATGAACCAATATTCTGTTAGGATCAACTGTCAACTTGACACAGCCTAGAGTGACCTAAAAAGGAGGGTCTCAAGTGGGGAACTGCCCAGATCAGACTGGCCCATGGACATGTCTATGAGACACTGTCATAATTGCTAACTTCTGTAGAAGTGTCCATTCTGCTGTGGGCGGCATCATTCCCAGAACAGGAGGACCTGGGTTGTAGAAGAAACTTAGCTGAGCATGAACCTGGGCGCCAGGAAGCAGCACTGCTCTATGGTTTGTGCTCCAGGTTCCTGCCTTGACTTCCTGCCCTGACTTCCTTCTATGGTAGACTGTGGCCCAGCAGTGTGAGACAAAACTTCTCCTTCCCAAGTTTCTTTGGGCCAGAGTGTTTAATCACTGCAAAGGGATCTAAGTAGGACAACTGGCTTCTCTCAGACTAAACCTCTTATGGAACAACTAGAAAATCAGTTGAAATATTAAGACAAAATGTACAAAATTCCCAGCTGTTCAAAGACAGCAGAGATGTTTAAAGCCCCCTCCTCCCCGAACAGTAAGTAAGGCAGATGGAGCTCAATGGCCATAAATGCTGCTGAGAAACAAATATTTCAGGGTGAATTGCACCCTAGGGCAGTTTTTATCAATGTGTGTCAGAACTAGATTTGGAGAAGCAAAGAAGAACGTGCATGCTAGAACACTGAAACATGAATCAGACCTATTTCCCTGGCATGGGGGTGTGGTCAGAAGTTTAGGATCCAGTTAGAGGCAGAATCTTTGTCAGCTTGTTATGCCATATTTAGAGTGATATAGAAAAGTGTCAGATCTCATAAAAACTGAAACAAATCTTCAAATCAACTTTTATTCCTTAGCCAGAAGCCACATGTCCTCCTCTAGAGAAATACAGCCTCACTTACTATATCTAACATTTATTAAACACAATGTCTGGCATTCAGTTTAGAACTAGCGGCTACCTCAAGAGAAAGAATGAAAAGGGCAATTAAGAGAAACAGACCTGAAGAGATCCAGAGCAATGAGGTGGAGACCTAAAATAACTCTGCTAATAAGCTCAAGAAAATAGAGACAAGGGAATTTCACCAGGAAACTGTAATCCGAAGATGTAAGTATGAAGTTTAGAATTAAAAGTACTTCTGAAATTGAGACTACGAAAGCTAAAATCATAACAAATTAGGCACAGATGAAGAAAGGACCACTAGTCATAAAATTCAGTCAGAAAATATTTATCCAGGCTGGAATATGAAGAGGACACAGAGGAGACACAGAAAGGTGTGTAAAGGACTGAAGTGGAATAAATATAAATACGAAACACATGTGTGACTGGAGTACTAGCAGTGTTCTCAGAAAATGTGACCACTACTTCAGAAGACATAATTAACTCTTTGAGACTAATGAAGACACCACCCATGGAAAAAGACACCATATTAGCTCTACCTGAATGACAAAATGAAAACCAAAACTCAACCAAAGCAACCAGAACAAGAAAAGATGACACCACAGTTTCGGTGTAATAGAAGAAACCTGGATATGAAATTCTACACAAGTGAGAAGATCCCAAAATGAAATATATTTTACTAATTCCTCATTAGTAAACTCTGAATAAGTATTAAAAGGCAGAAGGTCAGGAACAGTTGAATAATGTTGAAGATTTTAGCAAGCATAAAGGTCTTCTATTTCCACTTGTAAGACTGATCACCAGGGCTACAGTGCCCCATTTGGTGAGACAACGTGGCCTGAGGACTAGGATAGTCTCAGGACACCAATCAGAGACTAACAAGTGAGGACCTTGGTTCCACTGATGTGATTGTCAACAAAGTTCTCACAGGAATCCAGAGGAAGTTCATGTCACTCATATAAAACCTGTACAAGAAAGTCAGCAGCTGTCTCAGTTCAAGGAGGAGAAAATGTTCCTCAATAAAGTAGAAAATGAATTATAATATAGCTGTTTAGTGGAACACTATAAGGAAATTAAAAGGCAAGTATAAAATGGACAAATCTCATACACATTGTGTTGAAACAAAGACGTTAGACATAAAAGACTCTGACTCCAGTTATACAAAGTTCTAGAAAAGACGTCTATGATAAGCAATTATAGGAAAGCAGGAGCGAGGTTAGAGGCAATCATGGGGCTCTGGCGATGAGAAGGGGCCTCTTGTGCAGGTCCCAATCTCAGTGATGAGTTTATGGATATAAAAATATTTAAAACTTATCAAACTGTGGACTTAAAAAGAGAAAGAGAACGTGTGTGTGTGTGTGTATATATAGAGAGAGAGTATAAAAATAGACATAATAAAATACATGTATGCATACATGTATGTATGCATATACTCACTCAATACACATGTTCATATATATATTATACATAGATATGTATGTATTTGTAATATGTTCAAATGCATGTGTGTACACAACACATATATGTACACTGTACAATGTATTTATATAGATAACACACATGTATGTATATAATGCACATATGGATGCATGTATATAATTCACACATGTGTGTATAGTACATGTATATCACATATAAATACGTATGTGTACATATTGCACATACATATGTGTGTGTGTAAAACAATGCATTTAATATATACAAGTTGTTAGAGGCTGCATGTTCATTTCCCAGCTGCCCAGACCCAAAATAAGCACACAGAAACTGTATTAATTAAGACACTGCTTGGCCTTTTAACTTATACATATTTCTACCTAGCTTTTACATCTTAAATTAACCCATTTCTATTAATCTGTGTATCGTCATGTGTTCATGGCCTACCAGAATGGTTCTATCAGGCATCCACTATCTGCTTCATGGAAAAGTCTGCTGGATACTATGGGCCTGTAGGCTGAAGATGGCAAGATGTCCCAACGGTACAAAAAATACTTTGGGTGACTGTCCAGGTAGCAAGATGTCTACCTAGTGAGTTTTGGAAGTTACTTACAATGCACTTCCTGTTTTCTTAGGTAATATCATATTCTTCTGGAGTCTTTGATAGAGTTGAAGACTTTATAGTTATAGTTTTTCCTTAGTTATGATAAAAACAAAGTAGATATATATTGTAACTATAATTCTTGCTTAATAATTGTTTTATTGTATGTAATTTTACTATGTTAAAGTTAAAACCTTCCTTTTTTAAACAGAAAAGGGGAAATGGTATGTGAGGTCCTTCTGTCTATATGTTGCTTTTATTGGTTAATGAATAAAGAAACTGCCTTGGCCTGTTGATAGGGCAAAACTTAGATAGGCAGGGAAAACTAAATGGCATGCTGGGAGAAAAAAGGTAGAGTAGGAGAGACACCATGGAGCTGCCAGAGACAGACGTGCTAAAAATTTGCTGGTAGGCCACGACCTTGTGGTGATGCACTGATTAATAAAAATGGGTTAAATTAATAAGTAAGAGTTAGCCAATTAAAAGCTAGAACTAATGGGCCAAGCAGGGACTTACATAATACAGTTTCTGTGTAATTATTTCATAGCTGTGTGGCTGGGACCAACAAGCACCTCATCTGCTACACTGGTCCATCAAACCACATTAGTTTGGAAGGAATCCACAGGTTCTCATCATCTGTGGATGCTGGCTCTGCCTCTCTCAGGCTTTCACTATGGCAGAGGTAGTTTTCCAGTTCTGGTACCATCAGGTAGGAGCTGCACTCACTACCTCAACTCTGGGAAGCACCACACAGCATATAAACCCTTTTTATGTGAGTAGAAGCCGAATCTGTCATGTAGTGCACTGTGCGGCCTAGAAAAATCTCTGTGTATGGCAGCAGGAATCCACCATGCTCTCCTGCCTGTGCACATCTAGCAGAATTTATCTCGTTGCCTACCCAGGCTGGGGCAGTGGCCAGCAGGTATGCTCTCAGCTACCTTCCCCCTAATCCCCAGAGTGGGCATATAAGTACCTGGACTCGAAGTGTGTGGCTTGCCACACTGGCTAGCCCCATTTGTTCAGACATCATCCTGTAAGTATGCATATTCACAAATGTGTAATACATACATGAATGCATGTATATAAATGATACACATGTAGATGCATATGTAATACACATATATATTTATGTATATACTTACTATAACAACAAAAATAAAAAGAAGGAAGTAAAATAAAATATATTAGAAGGCATAAGCTAATAAAAATCTCTGAGAATAACAAAGCAATAAAACCCACTAACAGAATCAAAATAATATCTATTCAAAGGTGGATTATTTGAGTATAAGAAGAAGAGCAACTGGAGCATAAATACATACATAAGTTCTTAAAGCAATTTAAAGAAATAAAATGAAACTATGATCAAATTTGTAACAGAAAATAGACGTCAAAATTATGTGTTGTGAAAAACGCAGCTTCCCCAAAGGAGAGGCTTATGTTTCACTTTTAGAAAAAATGAAATATCTAAATAGGTGAGTGTCTGTTGAAGTCAGTCAACCTGTAACTGAAAATATTTAACAAAATAATAGTACGAGGCTCAACTGCTCAAAACACTTGAATAAAGATCACACCAATATGACCTTAAAAATTGTATCTAACATGTAACCAGGGGAGCTTCCAGTTTCTCTTACGAAGGCAGAGTAACTATGGCAAGACAGGAAGTGGCAAAACTCACCAGCCACTCTCTCATGACAAGAATGAAAAGGTCACAAGAAGAAGAAATACTAGCAGCTCAGGGAACCTGTGGGAGAAAGGTTGCAAATAAGAGCCAGAGACTCAGGGACCTTGCTAAGAGACAGTCTCTCCTAGTAATGTCAGGAGCTACACTCATGAAGTCTCACCAACATGCCCTGAACAAGGATGATGCCAACATGCAGACTAAGGTGTAAGAGCAATTCAAGAGGCTTCCATCCTACACAGACTCCAGACACTTAAGGAATGCTGAAAGCAGGATAGTCTTCCCCGGGAAAGACCCCCTGATTGGTTATCCAATAAACATACACACCAAGAACATTATGCAGATGGAGCAGGCTGTACGCATGTACATATGTTACATGTTAGATATAACAGTAATGAAAGAGGCTATGAAATTGAGAAAGAGCAACGAGATGGGTATATGCAGAGGGTTTAAAGGAAGGAAAGAGAAGCAAGAGATGGTGTAATATATTAAAAAAATCTCAAAAAATTATTTAAATTCACTATCCAACCCAGCAGTGCCAAAATGAAGGCATATCTGCTCATACTGGCATGACCCTAGGAATGCACATTGCCTCAATATTTGATAAATATTAATATTTTATATAATTTAATCCCTTAGCAGCACATAAAAAAAATCTACACGAGTCTTTCAATAGCAATGGAAGAAGTCCCATTCTGTCTTCCACATGTGAGTAACGATAACAAGGTCACAGAACATGAGTAATGGGGCAAGCAGTGCAAAGAGCATTTAGCCAAACATCCCCCTGCACTGCTCCACTGTGCATGTGACCCTGTAATGGAGTCCCACCAACACTGGTTCCTCAAGTCTCTCAAGGACAGAACAAGATGATGAGTCTCTGCAACCAGTACTGAAGAAGACAGCCTGAAGAAGCCAGGCTCTCCCTGGGGCAGTGAAGAACATCCTTCTAATGAGGTCAGAAGTCTTCTTTCATATCTCCTGAAGCCAAACCTAAGAAAGGGAGAGGGACTTCGTATGTGCATGTACCCATGGATTCACACTTGCAGAGGCCAGAAACCAACCCCATGGGCTGTTCTTTGTCTTTGAAACAGACTCTCATTTTAACCCAGACTCTCCAATTAGCCTGTCCAGCCAGCAAGACCTTGGGATTACAGGCATACACACAGCCAACCTTTTCTTCCCCGTTTCTTTTTTTTTAATGTGGGCTCTGGGGATCAAACTTGGGTCTCCACATTTTCACAGGAAGCACTTTGCCAACTGAGTCAACTCATTGATGCAGGATTACACTCTGTATTCCATTGGTTAATAAAGAAGCTGCTTTTGGCCAATGGTTTAGCAGAATATAACCAGGCTGGAAAAGATATATAGAGAGAGTGGGCAGAGTCAGCGAGAAGACATATAGCTGCCAGAGGAGACAGATGGAACTTTGCCCAATAAGCTAGAACCTTGTAGTAATACACAGATTAATAGAAATGGGTTAATTTAAGATATATGAGCTAGCTAGCAATACACTTAAGGGATAGGTCAAACAGTGTTTTAATTGATACAGTTTTGTGTAATTATGTCAGGTCTGAGCAGCCAGAAATGAATGAGCAGCCTCCATCAACAACTCCACGGTCTTAAGCAAGGATTTCAATGCCAGATTAATGTAGAAATACAGAATACTAAGAAAGTGGTGTGTGTTTATCAAGCTGGCTCCCTTGCACAAAAATGAAGTTTGATCCTGAGTGAAGACCCTGGGAAAGTAGCTAAAGTAGGAGTCATGCTGCACCCTAAACCTCAGGATCTGGGGTCCTTATACACATTTGTGTGCCACTCACCATTACGGGTGGCTGAGGACCACCAATGGGCTGATTTGAGAGCACTGCCAGTCTTGTAGACAGGGCAGTATGTGGAAGGCTGTGGGGGCTCTCTGACATCCTAGACAAGAAGGATCTCAGCCAGCCCATGGCTTCTGCTGCAGCACATCCTTCTCCTCCATCCTAAGCAGGGCATTCCTTTCCCTCTGGCCAGCATTTGCTCCAGAGAGAAACAGTCACAGCAAACTGTAGAGAGGAGGTACTCTTGCCCCCATCCATTTCTCTCGAGCTCTTCTCATTGATTTACCCATTAGGTTGTTGTTATAAATTAATAAAGCAAGGCCCATGTTCACTTACTTTAAAGGCTTCTCAGCCACTGATTTCCTATTATCCTTCCTGCTCCTCAACTTGCTGACTCCTCCAGATAAATGGTCGGCAATGCAAATACAGGCCAGGCTCTCAGATTCTTATTAAGTATAGAAAAGGAGTGTGATTTGTCTCAACAATGCCATATTCAAACCTCTACCAATTAAGGTTCAAGTGCAGAATCAAATAGGAAAGACATTCCCAATTTCTAGTTAATAGTCTCATTGCCTAGTGAGTGTCTCACTCTTTCTGATTCTAGTGTCATTTATTTAATTTCCAAAACTGCATAAAAACACATCTAATTTTCTAGATATGTGGAAATATGTTATCTTACTACCCCTCATTATGATTGTTTAAAATATATTTTATTTATATTTTAGTGTTTGAGTAGATGCCATATGTGTTCAGGTGCCCAAGGGCACCAGAAGATGGCATCAGACCCTGGAGCTGGGTTACAGGTGATTGTGAGCCACTTGACATGGGTGCTGGGAACTAAACTCTAGTCTTTGGGAAGAGCAGCAAGTGTTAACTGCTGAGCCATCTCTTCAAGTCACATATATCTCACCGGACACCGGGTCAGTCATATAGTGGGGACTCAGCAAAGGTGCCAACATTGGCGTGGCTGTCTCCAGTGAGCAGACAGAAGAGGCTCTGCTCTCATGGTTATCTGCTGCTATTGTCCTTGTATGTTTTGGGTGAGCCTGCTAAAATGAAAATTACAGGCTTGTGGTTGTACTATTTCTTAGGGCTAATTGGTAGTTCTTTATTTTTATAGCCCTTTGATGCATTAATAAATTTCAATAAGCGTAGCGGCCTTTAATTCTTGCATTTATCCATTCAAAATATTTATTAAATTTTCTAACTGTGGGCTAAGACATATGAACAATTTTGTGATGCTTAGAAAAGACTAAGATCATGTCATCCCTCTGCAATATCTCCACATACAGTAAGTAGTTCAGTGTGCATGAGTGTGTGTGTGTCTGCATGTGTGTGTATGTCTGTATGCACACACATGAACATGTGAAGATTAGAAAACAACCCTGGTGTCATTCCTCAAATGCCATTCACCTTGGCTTTTGAGACAAAGTCTCTCACTAGCCTGGAACTTGAATGCCTAGCAAGTGAACCTCAAGAATCTACTTGCCTCTACCTCTACAATAATGAGATTAGCAGCACCAATTACCATGCCCTGCCTTGTTTTGTTTTTCCAAACATGGGTTCTGGAGATTGCACTCACATCTTCATGGCTGCCAGGTATGCACTCTAATGATTATCTTCCAGGCACCAACAATAATCTTCTAAGTCCAACTTAACCCACCTACAAAACAGAAAGCCATCTCCCAAGGGAGCTGGGCAAAGTTCATCTCTCATGAGATATTTGAGGAGGGTCTTCTAAATGAAGTAAGTCCTGAATGATGAGGAGCAGGGAAGGTTCTGGGGGGAAAAAGCCACATGTGCAATTTTGGGGAAAGCACAAATATTTGTTAGCTGTTTTTAAAAGCTCTATTTCAGAGTCTATATATGAGGGTTTTGAATAAAAAGAATCAGTAGGGGGGAACCTCTCTCTCTTTTTCTCTCTCCCCCCACCCCCACACTATGACAAGTTTTCTTATTTAAATGGCATATCCGATAATCTAGCAATAGCAAAGAACACTCTAATATTGGGCAACAAGATTACTATTAATGGTTGACAGAGCTAGAGAAAGAAGAGAAGGGACATTGAAGATTGTAATCAATGATCTTAAACGATGACGGAGCTGACAGATCCAAAATTTGTCATGGTGTCTGGCCACCTAAAAATGCAGTTGCAAGTTTGTGCTGTACTCCTAAATCTTAACTTCAGCCCAACATTCAGGAACATGGGCAAAGTTGCAAAGGAACAGCCTGGAGGCAGACATTCTGGCGTGTCTCCTTTCCTCCTGCGGCCTCTACCTAGTTGGATTATGTCCAGACACAGAATGTAAGTAATGGACTTTACTTAACATCTACTGACTTAAATGCCAATTATATCTAAAGAGTGTCTTCACAGGGGCAGATATATCTGACTTATTGACTGGGCATCTAAACCTGGCCAGGTTGACACATTAGAGTCACCCTACCTTGGAGGAAGGGACTCCCAAAGTGTCAGATGTCTGGGTTACTCAACATCACAGGCCTGGACACATTTTAGAAACGCAAGTTTCTTTGCTTGTTTATTTGTTTGGTTAGTTTTATTGTAGTTGATTTTGCTTGATTTTCATATATAGCCTCTTATGGTCCAGACTGGCCTGATTCTTGATTTCTGTGTAGCTGAGAATGACTCCCAGTGGCTGATCCTCCAGTCTCTACCTCTCAAGTGCTGAGATTACTGGAAAGCATCTCCCTCCCCCCCCCTCTGTGCACGTGCGCGCGCTCATGAGCATGCAGAGGCTAGGGGTTGACATCCGTTGTCTTTCTTAGCTGCTAAACATCTTATTTTTGAGACAGCATCACTCATTGAACCTGTAGTTCACCAATTTGGCTAGACTGGCAGAGCACCAAGCTTGAGGACCCTCCTATCTTCACAGCACCTAACTTCTCATGTGGTGCTGGGGCTAAGAACTAAGATACTCACGCTGTGTGGGAGGCAGGAGGCACTCTACAGATGGAGTAATCTCCCTGGGTTCCATGGTTTGTTTGTTTTTCTTATGATACAGGGTCTCACTATGTAGTTCAATGTTACTTGAACTCACAATTCTCTTGCATCAGCCTTTAGAATGTTCTGGAATTACAGGCATGAACCACCCTGCCAGGCTCATAAATGCATCTCTCGGAAACCCACCTTGACCTGGGTCAGACATTCTGTGTGCAGGGTCTGGCACTGTTCCTTCCTCTCGCTCTTCAGCTTTCTCTTCACCTTCCAGTTACTTTCTTTCTTGTTTGTTTGATGTTGCTGAGAAGGGTTTCACTCTGTAGCCCAGGTTGCCCTTAAACTTATAGCTTTCCGCTTTTCTCAGCCTCTAGAGTGCTGGGATAACAAGCCTATACCACCATGCCCAGCTCCTTGAAGTATTTCTGGTGCACAGCTCAGACTGTGAGGATTAGGGCATGCACTTTCGAAGTTGTGAAGAACAAGTCTTAAGAGAAGCTGGTCATTAATTGGCTGCTCTGCCATGGGCTTCAGTCACTTGATAGATTTTCATGCTTAAATGGCATATTGGATAGTCCCAGCAACATCGCGTGGCACTCTAATTTTGGAGAAACAACAAATGAGAGGACTATTGATTGTTTATAAATCTTTACCCAGAGACACAAGATAACTCCTCCATTGAACTTTCCTCCAGCACTTAAGCGGGGAACTCAGCTAAGCTAGCTTCAATTTCCCCAACCAAGGTCAAGAGCACCCACATCAGAATTCACCTCAAGACTCTTCAATAATCCTTCAGATGGTATTGATCTCACGGTGGGGCACTTTCTACATGGTTTTGTAACAGTCCAGAGACAGTGCCTGAAAGTAGATGCTGGGGACAGTCACCGTTTGAACTCTTGTCAGGCCTAAACCTTCTCTTCTCATAAAGAACTCAGTGTAGTTCCCCTAAGACCCAGGTGAAAGTCAGATGCTATAGTGGGAATCTGCAAGCCCAGCACCAGTGCTGGAGGAGAGACATGTGGATCCCTGCAAGCTCATTGCCCGGTCAGTGAAGCTGAGTGGGTAAACTCCAAGTTCAGCTAAGAGTCTGTCTCAAAAGAGAACATAGAGAGTGACTGAGGAAGACACCCAGCACAGACCTCTGCTTGTCACATGTATGTGTATGCACATGTACTTCTCCCCAGACATGTGCACACACCTACCCAAACATATACATATGCTACACACACACACACACACACACACACACACACACACACTCACACATAGATACTTTCTATCATGTTTCAGGCCATCTCCTCCTTCCTCCTCCCTCTTAAGGAGTTGTAGCAGCTCAACCTCTATTCCCTACCTTTCTGGCTTATCTGCCAGAGTGAAATGGGAAATGAGACTATGGAATATTAAAAAGAAGAGAAGGGAAAAGAGAGAAAATAAGAAACACAGATTCAGCAAGCACGCATCATTAGCAGGAAGCAAGCTGGTCCCAGGAGCAGTGATTAGGCTCTTAAGGATATAATAAGGACAGGAAGCCTGAAAGACCCAGCAGAAAGAAGCACTGCCTTGCCAGGTTTGCAAAGACGATGACGTGCAAGTAGTTTGATTCATAACACAAAAGAACCTTTGAGAAAATTAGCAGACCAAAGTGTGCTGTGACTCCCCAGTCAGCCCTCCCAAGGGCAAGGGAGGACAATCTTTCCCATTCAGGATTCTGCTGTAGATGCACATGGGCCTTGGGGCTCTCTTCTGGATGTGTCTGTCACTACCATGAACTAGGTTCCACTTTCAGACTCTTACTGACTCTTGTAGTTAATGTTCCCTTTGGATGCTAAACCCACACAGGATCTCCAGCTTGGAGAATTCCACTTAATTTTCATGTATTCCTCTAGCAGATGCCTTGGTTTTCGACTTTTGGCTGGTTTTGAATTCACTACGTAATCAAGGGTGACCTTCACCTCCTGGTACTCCTGCCTCCATCTCCAAGTGCTAGAATGACAGGCATACTCCCTCTGGTTTATGTGATGCTGGGATGAAAACCAGGACAGGGACTCTGCCAGCTGAACTACATTTCTAATCCATCCTCTCCACCCATGGCCCCAGGAGACAACTTAAACAGCCTGGCCTCTGGGGTTCTAGAAGATCGTATTTACCACCACTGGCAGGAGCACAGAGGAGCTGAGAACAGAAACCAAGTCCTCTATTCCTCAGATTCCTCTTAGCCAGGCTGTGTAGAAGCAAACCCACTGCAGTCCACTGGAGGTCGTGTTTTAGATGGAGTGATGTCTCCTGGTGTGATCTAGAGTTCTGGGAATGATCACCACTCTTTGATGTGAGATTTGTGGGTTGTGGACAATATCTACTGTTGAATTCCTCGTATTCCGTTGCTCCTCTGGTTAATCCCTCTGCTGCTTACCACTGTTTCAAGGTCATGTCTACATCCACACAAGTTTGCCTTCTTGCAGCTTCTCTGGCAGCTTTTTCTGTGGTCTTTTTTACCCTTCTTCCTTTGTTAAATAGCTGATATTTTATTCCATCCATCGTGGATTCAGCACATGTCGATCCTCTGACAAGTTACAGCCTTCCTGATCCTATCCATCCCTTCCTCCTTGGATCACTGTCACATACGAGTGGCATTAGAAGAGGCAGCACATGTATTGCGCACACTGATGTATCCTTAGGGTCTAGTACTGTGCCTAGAACCTCCCCTTGTGGAAGGCACTAAGTGCAGGTGCCTTCTGAACACTAAGAATATGAAAACTCTAGACAAAGAAATGGTGAAAATACAAGATACATGCTTGCCTTAGAATACTGAGTGTTAGCAAAATATGAAATTCCTATTTTTAGATTTATTACATTTGAAATAATATTTTCATATTTATTAAAGTAAATAAAATGATGTGATTTAAAATTGCCTATATGGGTCACAAAGTACCTGAGTTGGAAAGTTATAGCTGATAAATATTTGCTAATAAGTAAACATGAAAAATCTTTGCTTTCTAAATTTGTCTCTTCTTCCCATGGGAACTTTCTTCAAATCTGTGTCTTTTTAATATATTTCCAAATTATTCAGTAATTCCTCCATTATAGCAATTGTCAGAATGGACCAAAATACCATTTGCATGTCTGTGAAGGTAAATGCTAGAATTAGCTAAGTCAAGACAAGCAGTGCCAGCATGGCTCCTAGGATGTACCTGGCTGATGTCTGATGGATGAGCAGATCAAGAGACCAATGACCACAATAATAAAAATAAGATGTTGGTGATGATCTTCACTACCATTAACACCTACTCAGCATTAGGTATTTCACATTCATGGAGCAGGCCCTGCAAAGAATGTGAGAACTTAGAAACATGGCACAATAGGCAGATGAATGGTGCATTATCCTTATTCCTTATTTGTTATTTCTAATTAAGGAACTCATTTGGAACATTGCCCGGAAACCCAGAAAAAGTCAGGGTCAGGTTCCTGCCTAGGGTCATTGTTTTGGCCTCTTCTTCTGTGTCCATGGAAAGCACCATGATTTGCTTGAATGTAAAATGTCTCCCATAGGCGCACATATTTGAACACTTGATTGCCAGCAGGTGGTGCTGTTTGGAGGTTGTGGGAGCTTTTGGAGGTGGAGCCTTGCTGGAAGAAGTGAGTCACTGAGGTAGGGCTTTGAGGATTTCATAGCCAGACCCCACATCCCCTTCATGTCCTGTTTCCTGAGAATGGGTGTGACTGACATAAAGAGCCAGTTACTCCAGTCTTGGTTTCCCTGCCATGGCAGACTGCACTCTCAAACTACAGGACAGTATAAATCCTTTCTACTTTAAATTGCTATTATTGGGATATCTCATCACAGCAAGAGGTAAAGAAACAAAGTCAGGGACACACTTCTTGCCTGGGTCCCTCCAGGAGTGAGACTGAACCCCTAAAAAAAATCACCACACAGACCTGGAATGGAATACAAACCCATCTTGCCATCAACAGCATCACCAAAAACAGCATCAGTCATCCTGGGAACTTCCAGAACTGGAGCTTGGGTACCATTCAGTACTTTCTACACACTGTGCTCATGAGACTCCCCAGCAGGCTACAGTCATTGCCATCTAATGCTATAATTATTTCTGTTGTACTAGTGAGGAAACTGAGGCTCAGTTTGAGTCAGTCCAAAAAAAAAAAAAAAAAAAAAAACTAGCCCAAAAGCTCCAGTTCAAAGCGGGGCTGCCTCATTCAAAGCCCAATGCAGCCCCTCTCTATGCAGGAACCTTGAAGGTACTGATTGGGACTGCCATGATTGTGCTTCTTAGGGAGCCTCAGAAGCCTGGCCAAGCTGACACAGACATATAAAATAGAACAGCTAAAATGCAGCGCCATGGGACGACAATGGGGGAAAGAAAATCAGAAGTAGAAGGTTAAAATCAAATGGAAACCGCCCTTGCTGAGTGAAGCCCTGACTGTACCTCTCCTGCCCCTGGTAGAATGGCTGGATGCACGACCTGGGTAAAAATCCAGCAGGGAGAGAAGAGGCTGGTGTGCCTCGCTCATAAAAGAAAGCTGCAGGGAAGGGCGAGGATAAAGGAGATGAAAACAGTGTCAACAGAGCAGGAAGGACGCAGTGGGGTGAAATGAGCGAGAGCAGAAATATCCTAATTGTTAACAGGCAGGAAAACAGGCAGGGTGAGCAGGTCTCGCTGTCCCCTGGGGGACAGGAAGGGAAGCTCCAACCCAGCGCCATTTGTGGCTCTCCCTTGGATTTTATTAAATGCGCCACTACAAGGGTGAATGGATGTGAATTTTTTGCTAACTTAATGTTTTCTGGATATACCTTTCCTCCTGAAAGCAAAAGATGTTAAAATTTATTTGAGGCTATGGAGGGAAAATTTGGGAATTAAAAGTTCTCAGAGGCAGAGTTCTTTCTTAAGAGGAGGAGAAATAAGGGCTCTCTGGCTTTTTCATTATCCTCCTGGAGAAAAGAAATAGGGAGCTTGCAGGGAGAGGAGCCAAGAGGATATTAACAGCAGATTCTCTGGGTTATCCAAGGAGCTGAACAGAGACTGCAAATGAGGGCTCCACTTTCCACTGACACTATTGCTCAGAATTGCAAAACCTGGGCTTTCTTTGCATGTCAAGCACAAATCACTGTTTTTTTTTTTTAAAAAAAAAATAAAATATGTCTAAATTCTTTGAAGAACCATGGATGGACACCCATCACACCATTGGGAGTTGGCGCTTACCACCGAAGTAATTTTGTTTCTGAGATACACAGAGATGCCATGCAAGAAGATATGATACATATGACATTAATAATTCATCCGAGTGCAGAGTACAAATGACCATGAATACTCAGCTGTAGACAGGTCATTGACATTAACGCCCATCATTCAAGGCTCAGGGAACTGTAGTTAGAGGCTGCCTATTTGTTTCCCAGCTGCCCGGACCCAAGATAATCACACAGAAACTATATTAATTACAACACTGCTTGGCCAATAGTTTAGGCTTCTAATGAACTAACTCCTACATCTTAAATTAACCTACTTCTATTCATCTATGTATTGCCACTAGGCTGTGGCTCACTGTACCAGCATGTTACTCCTTCAGCAGCTACATGGCATCTCTCTGACTCTGCCTACTCTTTCTCTATATTTCTTTCAGCCTGGCTACATTCTGCCCTGCCATAGGCCAAAGCAGCTTCTTTATTAACAATGATAATAAAATATATTCACAGCATACAGAAGGGAATCCCCCACATCAGGGAACTTCAGAGAAGAGGGAGCAGGAAGATTGTAAAACCCGGCAAATGGGAGGAGAGCTGTAAAATCTGGACATGGCACAGTCTTCATGGTCTTCCGGGTCTTCATGGTCTTCACGGTCTTCACGGTCTTCATGGTCTTCACGGTCTTCATGGTCTTCATGGTCTTCACGGTCTTCATGGTCTTTCTGCAGATATCAACCCGCAGAAGCTGTAGTTGCCTGGACAAGACCTGCATGCTACAAGTCAGTCAAAATCTTAACATGAGTTTGGAAGATTAATGGCACTCAACTGTAGCTGAAGGGGGAAGAGTCACTCTTCCTTGGGGGTGTGACCACCATTTGTAGGTTGCTAGTGTCCGAGTGGATGGCCATATACACCTGTGCATCTAGTTGTCATTAACTGGACGCATTGTTATTAATAACAAAATGTAAAAGAGGTCATGAAGCTGGGAAAGAGACAGAGTTGGGGTTACTTGGGGGAGTTGAAAGGACACAGTAGTGAATAGATTTGATCAATATACATTGGATAAATATACAGAACTTCAAAGAATAAAAATATAAAAATACTATTTAAGCCAGGTGGTGGTGGTGCAAGCCTTTAATCCCAGCACTCAGGAGGCAGATGTCAGCAGATCTCTATGAGTTCGAGGCCAGTCTGGTCTACAAGAGCTAGTTCCAGGACAGGCTCCAAAGCTACAGAGAAACCCTGTCTTGAAAAGGAAAAAAAATGCTGTTTAAAAAATAAATCCAGGCTGTCAATGGTTATCAGTGAGAGAGAGAAACAAGGAAGTTACTCACACGAGGCAATACTGTACACCCTTCAGTTCACACTCAGGGGGTTTGGGGGGAACACTTCCTTTACACCACAACAGCCTGCTCCTCAAATCCATCCATTTACTCTTTTTATTCTTCCAGAGGAACTTCTGGAGAGCTAGCATTTTATAATTTAGGTATTCCAAACTGAACTCACTCAAAAGGCCCAATACACATAAAATGAATGTCCTTATTGCATTTAGTGGGTTACTCATCACAGTAAACTTTCATATGCCTACACATTTTTTGAAAGCTCGGAGGAATGGGATGCTTGGGATACAGGAAGGGTGGATATGGGAGCAGGGAAGCATATATCTTAATTTAAGGAGCCACCTGATGGTTGTCAAGAGACTTGACCCTAGAGGGGTTCCCAGGTTTCCAGGGAGACGCCCCCAGTTAGTTCCTTGGGCAGCTGAGGAGAGGGAGCCTGAAAAGGCCAGTTCCTATAGCCATACTGATGAATTTCTTGCATATCACCATAGAACCTCCACCTGACGATAGATGAAGAAAATGACGGGGCCCCACATTGGAGCACCGGACTGAGCTCCCAAGGTCCTGATGAGGAGCAGAAGGAGAGAGAACATGAGAAAGAAAGTCAGGACCGTGAGGGAACCTCCATCTGGCGATAGATGAAGAAAATGACTGAGCCCCACATTGGAGCACTGGACTGAGCTCCCAAGGTCCTGATGAGGAGCAGAAGGAGAGAGAACATGAGAAAGAAAGTCAGAAACGTGAGGGGTGCGTTCACTCATGGAGACGGTGGGTCAGAACTAATGGGAGATCACCAACTCCAGTTGGAATGGGACTGATGGATCATGCGACCAAACCCGTCTCTCTGAATGTGGCCAACAGCGGGGGCTGACTGAGAAGCAAAGGACAATGGCGCTGGGCTCTGACTCTTCTGCATGGACGGGCTCTGTGGGAGCCTTCTCAGCTTGGTCGATCACCTTCCTGGACCTGTGGGGGTTGGGAGGACCTTGGTCTTAGCATAGAGTAGGGAACCCTGATGGCTCCTTGGCCTTGAAAGGGAGGGAGGGGAGGTATGGGTGGAGGGGAGGGGAGGGAAGGGAGAGAAGGAGGGGAGGGAAGGGGGAGGAGGAGGGGAGGAGATGGAAATTTTTAAATATAAAAAAATAAACCATTAGAAAAGAAAAAAGAAAAAAAAGAAAGATTCATTAAAAATATTTATTTCATTTTAGTGAGAGTATTCAGTTAGATCATATTTTAAGTGGGGGAGGTTTAAATTTTATTTTATGTCCTTTTGTCCCATTTGTGATCTTAATCATGCCTATGGATGATATATACAATGTATATACATACATATATAGAGAAAGGGGGAGAACAGATTAAAATGGAATAGAATTTCTGTAGGGTCAAAATTCAAATCCCTGAGCAGAAACAGTAGTAAAACAGAATCGATGTTTTAATAAATATTTGTCCATTATGATCAGCTAGAGTTTATCTCAAAGAAGAAACAGAGGTTTAATGCTTAGAAGGCATTAACAAAATGCATTACATCATTAGCGTAAGGAAAAAAATTACATAATCATTTTATTGAATGTTGAAGGGCATTTTGTAAAAACAGAAAAAACTGATTAAGGAGAAAAAGGCAGAGATAATATTTTTAATGAATAAACAATAAGTATCAAAAATCAGAGTTGAAGCCATAGAGGCATTTCAAATTTTAATACTCTACTTTTTTAACTTTTTATGTTGTTTATGTATGTTTTGCATAGGAAAAAAAGCAATTATGTTTTAAAATCTAAGAAAATGCTGTAGCAGAGAGGCTAGAGAAAACAGATTCTGAGGAGCATACTCTAGTGGTTTGACTGTGAATATCCTCCATATGCCCAGGTGTTTAAGCACTTGGTTACCAGCTGGTGACACTCTTTAGAAATATTTTGAAAGCTTTGGGAGGCAGAATCTTGCTAGAAGTAGGTCACAGAGGGCAGGCTCTACTTCCTGTTCGCTCCCTGGACCAGTGTGATCAGCCACTTCACACTCCTGCCGCCATGCTTTTCCCTCTAAGACTGACTGTGTCTCATCAAACTGTAAGACAACATAAAGGCTTCCTCTTTTCAGTTCCTTCTTGTCAGGTATGTGTTCACAACAACTACAAAAGTAGCTCAGCTACATGTTCAGTGCCAAATGGTGACCCAAACTCAACCCAAGCTGGATAGCTTAGAAGTGAGATAATACCATAGACAGGTTTGAGAATACTTAAATCCCTCTCAAGTACAATTCTAAACCCCTTTCTGTCAGAATTATACATCAAGCCGTTATGGGGCATTTGCTCCTTGATCAAAGACTGGAGGAGGCTCAGAACTTTCAAAGCAGAAAAGGATAAGAAGGCATGAGGACACAGAAGCTATTGGAAGGACATCAGGGTTTGAGGTGCACTAACACTTGAACAATACTGACTTCACGAGCCTGTTTATGGTACAGGACTTTGAGTAGACATGGAGAACAGCTGCTAGACCTTAGGATGAGTTTCATGGCTATTTTTAATATTAATCTAAAGAGAGACATGGGGGGTATTGCTGAGTCAGGAGAATAGCTACAGGAGGTAGATGCAGGATAGGATCTTTCTTTGGAGAAACAAAGGTTCTGATAGGGAAAGGGCAGCCATAGCTCAGGGTGGTTGTAAAGATGTTGGGCCAATTTGTTCCCAGTAGGACAGAGAAGATAGAGACTAAACTTTCAAATTCAATCATGTTGAGGCTTTTCAAACACCAAATAGGAATTTTCAAAACAAGAAGTCTATAACTGGAAGGAGATATTCAACCAGTCTAATATTGACATGTGCAGACCACAGCTGCCAAAGAGCACCTAATCTTGAATTAAATACTAAGCAGCAAATAGAAATCTTGAGCTGAGGTCTAGGGATCCCCCAGTTTGGCCCATATCACAGCTTCCAACACTATTGCAGGAGTCTGACAAGGGATTTCTAGCTAGCTCTTTCTATGCGTGTGGCACCACGTAGGAGATAATAGGAATGATTAAGAATTACTTCTGCTTCCAGAAATACCCCACACATGCTTATAATCTCAGCATTTACGAGGCTGAGGACAGGAATGTTGTGAGTTTGAGGCTATTAGCCAATTCTGAGCTAGTCTGAACTGCCAGCAAGATTCTGTTTGCATAAGGGAAATAAATGTACTCAAAGTCTTTGTCAATGAAGCCCAGATCATTAGAATCACCTGAAGGGTTTGTTAAATCATAGCTTGCTAGGCTCCACCCCAAAGGGTCTGTGAGGGATTCTAGGAATCTCTGTTATAAACCAGTTTCTAGTCAATGCTCAAGCTGCTGGATGAATGATCTGGGGTGGGGGGGATGGGGGTTGTTACCAGCCTATGCGAGACAGTCAAACACAAACACTGAAAGTTTGAGGGGATCCACAAATATGCCAAAATATCTTCTTTATGAAGACTAAAATCAGAATGTGAATAACATTTTGAAAGTTTCCAAGCTTCTGATGGCCTTCTAAGTCCATTCAATCCTCTCCCCCAAACTATATGAGCTTACTGTACTTTTTGGAATGATCACATTCAAATGTTTGTTCCCCTTCCAAGGCGAAATACTGTGTGGTACAGGATTCTGCACAGATAGGTCAATCTGGAGCACAGAAAAATATCTTTTGCCTTCAACTTTCTTAAGCAAAGTAGCTTCATGATAGTAATAATTCTACTGCACACCACAATTTACAAATACTTTTTCCAGGTGCTTCTCTAGAGGACCACTGAGAAAGACATATCTAAGATGCTAAACATCTTATGATGCATAAAACTGATTCACAGACACTCAGTAAGGAATTACAACACTCAGAATGTCAACGGTGCTAAGGTTGAAAGAGCAAGACAGTAACTCCAACCTACTGCAGCAGACTTTCCAGAGATTTGAGGTTAGGAGATGGAGTCTTCAGTTTGGCAAAATCAAAACAAAACAAAACAAGTCTCATTTTGATAAACACATATCGAATTAAATGCATGGTTCATGTCAATTCCACCACTCCGAAGTCATCACTACCCTAACAATTAGTTAAAATATTCAAAGTTACTGAAGATTACAAAATGATTAAAATATCCACAATTCATTTTTAAAAATTTCTGAGATTGTAAGTACTATTTAGACAGGTGTAATCTATTAATTTTTATAGTCACTGCTCCCCTCGTATGAGCTTTGATCTTTGACGTAGCAGTAGATCCTCATTCTTTGTCTTTAGTTCGCATAAACGAAGTTTTCTAATTTCTGACTTTACTCAGCTAAGGCATGGCAGTGGGAAAATTTGCCAGAGGATTGCACCTTCTGTTTGGAATGGAAGTCAGCAGCACCTCCTTGCATCTACTACAGAGACTGCTGAAGTACGAGCCAGCACAGAAACATGGCTTTACAGTCCCATTCAATCTTATTTTGCACATGTACTATATTTAGAAAATTGGAAAGATTCCCACCAAACAGCTTCCATGCCTGCTTACTTAATGCAAGCAGTAATCTGAAGTTAAACCTTTGAAGTAAGAGCATTGCTATCCTCCACAGAGTGCGAGTTGCTGCTCCCATTCCTGTAATAAAATACTTGACAAGAAGCAAGTTAAGGAAGAAACCATTTATTTCAGCTCATCTGTCAGAAGCTGGAGTCCAGTATGGATAGGAATGCATGGCAGCAGGAGAAGCTTACAAGGATGGAGCCCAGCAATCTTTCAAAAGCTTGGGTGGAGCAAGAAACAGGGAAGGAGGAAGACTGGTACACAATGTCCGTCTTATTTTTTTTTAATTTTTTTCCAAAATTCTAGCCTATGGGATGATGCCACCTACTTCCAAGATGGGTTGTCCCTACTCGGTAAAACTTCTCTGGAAACACACACACAGACACGCCCAGAAGTGTGTCTCTTAAGTGACTCAAATCCAGTCAGGTTGACAGTGTAAATGAACCATGACCAATACAATCAAAATTAAAACTATCTTAACCACTAAAATAAAAACCCTGGACCTATCTTCCTAGACTAAGACAGCAAATGGGGGTCTAGATTGCCTCCAGAGCATGGTGATATTTAATATTCTAAGTAATCTGTCTTCGACTCACACGCACATACATTGCAGGTACAATCACCACTACACACTCTGTGTCTTTTGTCTGCTGTAAATAGGGTCTGAGACATCTCTAACCTGGGGACCCCACTGACACGAACTTTATTCCCAGGTACTCAGTACCCTCCGTGTATAATAGTGGGGACAGGCTGACTGGTGAGCATGTTTTCACAAAGCATCCCAAAGAGTGGATTTACCTGCTGAGCACTGGAAAATATCTGTGCGTATTTGGGTGGCCCCTTCTCTCCAACATTCTCTGTAATTTCATCTTGTTTGACAATGGAGTTAATTAACACCAGCCATTCTGACTAGATGGTGAGCATCTCTTCTTCATGGCCCTACAGTATTGTCTGTGTGTGGTGCTCTTAGGTTCACAGGGGACCTGAGAATGGTCTCTACTAACCCCTGACCATCTGTCCGAATTGCATTCGGAGAGTCTCTTAATGGCAGCCTTCCTGTGGTCATAAGACCTCAAGGGAGAGCTGGGATATTTATTCAAACTTCTCCAGTCAGGAATGCTCCATCCTGTCTCTCCCCTCACCCTGCCAACTGCACAATTGACCTCCATTACTCCCAGCTTGTCCATTTTCTTTTGCCCCTGGAGACCTGATTTGTGAATTATAGTGCTTGTGGTAGGCCAATCCACAAACTCCTCTAATTCTCTTTAAATAGCATGAAATGCTATATTTAGACAATGTTCTTCATTATTATAATAAAAAAAGTCCTCGTCTCACACTAGGTCTTGAACTAGAACACTTAGAATTCAGCAGATAATTTTGGCTGTAGGAACAGATGATGACTGTACAAGGACACAAAGCACCTAAGTTACAGCAGGCGGCAGATCTACACAGGTCAGAACAGCTAAAAGTCCTCCTGCTTTCAGTCTTCTCTGCTTAAAACCCTGGGATGTCAGAAAGTGCCGTGACTCACTTGCTTTTCTAATAGTCTCTCCAGTTACAGGTTTGATGCCCTGAAATATGAAAACAAGGACAGAGAATTTGCCTTATGCATCCCCTCAAGACCTTGAACAGTGCACGGCTGACAGAAAGCCTTTGATTGATTGAATGACTGCATGAATAAACACTAGCTTTCAACCTGATTTATGTGGCCCACATACCCTGCCTTGCTCTGTCTCTCACATTGATTTTACATTAAGGAACTACCATGAGAAATGTCCAATTAGAACATTATGACAATTCTACTAATTGTGTTCTTAGGAGGATGCAAGCATGTGTCCTTATAGGACCGAACAGAAAAACAGCAGGGAATTGGGACTGTAATGAGGTAGAAACCCTTATCTACCACAGTAACAAAATATTTATGCAAGAATACCAAAGAACATTCCAGAGTTTGCAGAATCCTCTCATTTAAGAAGATCAAATGAAGACGGTACAACAAGTTTCTCAAAACTTCTCAAAAACTTTTGGGTTTTTCGATAATGGAGAAGGAAGGTAACAGAGAGGCTCTAAAGCCAACACTACTGAACTTTAAACCAGGATTATGAATGCCAAGCAACTCATAAAAGAATAAAAATAAAGCACTTGGCAAATGCCACAAGTTCTAAACTTACTGAGTTATAGTTATGCCTTCCAACAGAGCCATGGAACGTCACAGGATTATTAAAAACTCACAAGTGAGGGCTTGTTCTGCCTAACAGGATAAACAAGCCTTGGAGACTCACACGACACAGTGGGGCTTCAGAAGACAGAAAACCACACACACATACAGAGAGAGAGATCTTGGTGCATTCCTCTATCTCTCTCTTTCTCTCTTCATTTTTGGTCTCTTCCTTTCTTCCTTCCTCCCACTATGTCTTATAACCTCATTCTCATTAACATATGAGGGAAAATTATCAACAGCAAAGAAAACAGCATCAAGCTGACATATGCCGAGCCTACTTCAAAGTGTTCTTTCTACTTTTCCTTTTATTTATCATCACCATTGCTGAGTGTATGGTATGTGCTCATGTGTGCATGAATCCTCAGCACATGCATGGAGGTTAGTGTGTAAAAGGAGACTGCTTGTTCCCTTCCTGGCCACCCAAACCCAAATACTCACACAAAATTATATTAATTGCAACACTGTTTGTCCGATGACTCAGGCATAGTCCTAGCTAGCTCTTACATCTTAAATTAATACATTTCTATTATCTGGGTATCACTATAAGACTGTGGCCTACCAGTAAGTTTCCAGCATTGTCTTCCTTCGGCAGCTATATGGCGTCTCCCCTGACTCCATCTACTCTCTCTCTCTCTCTCTCTCTCTCTCTATATATATATATATATATATATATATATATATATATATATATATATATATATATATATATATATATATGTTCAGATTTCCTGCCTGGCTTTACTCTGCTAAGCCATTGGCCAAAGCAGCTTCTTTATTAACAAATGGTAATAAAACATATTCACAGCATAGAGAGGGGAAACCCATTTCATTAGCAGGTGACATTGTGAATTTGGTTCTCCTTACCCACCTTTACATGGATTCTAGAGAGCAAACTTGGGGCTTTGGGCTTGCTCAGCAAGAATTTTAACTCACTGAGGGCTCAGCAATCCTCTTTCTCATTTTAAGTAGTAGAATTTTTTTTAAAGATTTTTATTTCTATTATGTGATTGTGTGTTAGGTGACAGTCATGAGCACTATGCACTGCACAATCATACAGAGACATAACTCTCTCCTTCATAACAGTGTTTCCCATTTTTTTTAATGTGGGAAAAAACCCTCTCTTTTTTTAGCTAAGTCCTCCCTTTAAGAATTCCCAATTTTCTCTCTAGATCTGGTGTGAGGCTGACTGGTGCTGTGTAGAGCAGTAGAAGCCTGAGTGGCTTTCAGGCAGCTTTGGCAGCAGCCCAAGAAGGGGGTCCAGGGAAAGCCCACCACCCACCATGAGAGAAGAAAGGAAAATGTAGCTGGAGGGGCGGTGACTCTGGCCACGTGTAGCTCCAGCCTATACCAGTGGCTACAAGGCCACAGGCAAGCAGCTTTTTCATGAATGTTCTCCCCACAGTTGGATGCCATATGTAGTACAATTTCTCATTGATCTTAATAATAAAAATGCAGATTTAGATATTAGTAATAGATATCAGTGATATTCAATGAAAACTGAAAGATCAGAGAAGCAGAGCATCCAGCCACTAGTCCTCACCTCATGAAATCCCCAGCCTGAATGGGGTGTCCTGTTTCTACAAGTCCTTAGGCTGAATGCCTTGAGCTCCTGTCTCCTCCAGCCTACATTCCTCTCTCCACCCAGCCATATTCCTTCCTGTCTCCACCTCCTTAGTGCTGGGATTAAAGGTATGTGACTCTCAAGAACAGGGATTAAAGGTGTGAGCCAGCACTGCCTGGTTCTGTTTCTCTTTGAGGCTGTCAATCTAGTATAACCCAAGGTGACCTTAAACTCACAGAGATCTATCTGCCTCTGCCGCTGCCTCTGGGGTGCTAGGATTAAAGGTGTGTACCACCACTGCCTGGCCTCTATGGCTAACTAGTGGCTTAGCTCCCTGCTCTGATCTTCAGGTAAACATTATTTGTTAGGTCACAAACAAGATATGACCACATATGCAGGTGTCCATAGACGCCAAAGGTGTCATGTCTTCTGGAGCTAGATTTATGGGCTGTTATGAACCATTATGTGGGTCCAGAAACTGAACTTGTGTCCTGCAAAAGCAGTAAGTGTTTTTGATGCTGAACCATCTCTCCGGCCCCACAGAATGTCCTTTAAAGCAAAATTACCTAACCTGAAACCAAATTGCTTCCAAGTATGCTGATCTAAGGCCCTGTAGGGGACTGATTATCAGTGGCACAAGAAACAGTCATATGGCATCATCTCCCTTTGTGAGCAACTTGCTAGACCCTGCCATGGAGAAGGGGAGTCTATTTCTTTATTCCATGGATGTTATAGATACCACAGCTGTGGACATCTACTCTGCACCCATCGTTTTCCATGGGCCATCACTTGTGACTAAGTGCCATCTATATATGAAAATGGTTGTTCACTTTTACCTTTATCACTTTAACTAGTTAGAAGTCATGTGTTGTGCCTCCCTGCCCCGCTCTTAAAGAGACTGTGCAGCCATGAACAACACTGTGATGTGTTGCACGGTATTGTGCATCATCACCTTATCCAAACTCCAGAGTGGAGCCTCCTGGATCAGAGAAAATAGTTGAGAGAAGGCAGTAACTCCATATAAATAGAAGAAAAGAAGCAACACTATTTCTGTTTACAGATTTTGTGACTCAAACTTGCAAGAGCCAGAGGTGGGAAGACACTAAGGAAAAGGAGCCTTCTAAACAAAGCAGGACCAGTCAATGCACATATAAATCACAGAGATTGTGGAGCATGCAAAGGGGTTTGCACCAGTCTAAGCAAGATGCAGTTCCAGTGCCAAGATGGGAACTAGACACAAGTCCCAATTCCTAACCCAAAAGCTATCTGTGATAACTGATGGCAGATGAAAAGTTGGTTTTCTCTAACAGAGCCTCATTGGATATAGAAACTCTTCTTAAGATCGGCCCCATACCCAGTCAATAAATGACCAACATAAAACAAACTCATTGCATTTTTGGAGGTTCTTTGGAGGTGTTTTGCCAGGCTTTTTTTTAATCTTACAAGTCCTTTTTCGTATATTTTATGGCTTCCAGTTTTGTATTTTTATTGGGATTTTGTGTTTCTGCATCATATCTATACATGTTTCTTGTGCATTTTCTTTGGCTCTTTTTCTTCTATTTGTTTGTTCTTATTTTGTTATCATATTTTTAGATGCTTCTTTGTATTTTAATGAGAAAGAGAGAACAGATGTGGATTTTGGTGGGTAGGAAGGAAGGGAGGAGTTGGGGGAGGGAAAAGAGTAATTAGAATATATTGCATGGAAAAAATATATTTTTAACTTTAAAAATTTTTTTAAAACACCGATGAAAGATATTAAAGACACATATGAAACCTTGAAAGATTCCCCAGTTGTTGAATTAGAATCAGTATTTTCAAGATCTCTCTACCATCTAAAGTGATCTGCAGTCTCAAGGGACTCCTGTTACACTAGGGAGCAATATCCACCAGATCATGTGAGTAGAGAGACCTCAAGTAGCCAACTCGATCTTGATTAAAAAGAACAAGGTTGGGTCTTGAGAGATGGCACAAGGTAGAAGAAATAAAGGAAAGAATGAGGAAGGTTTGCTGCAGAGGCAAACATGAGTTTGAATCAGATAACCTGGAAAACAAACCCTAGCACAGCCATGTGCGTGTGTACAACCTCAGTGCTGTCGGGACCCCAATAGGAAGATCGCTGGGACTTGCTGGCTGCTAGACTAATTTCAGTTTCAGTGAGAGACTCTGTTTCAGGGAGCAATACAAACAGATAGAGGGCGATAGAGAAGATCACGTGATGTTTCCCTCTGGCCTGTAATCTCAAGCATACAGGCACATATACCTGCAAACATGAGTACGCATGTATACATAACACCCCCCCTCCCCCCCACACACACCCTAAAAGTAAAAAGAAAAGAAAAAGTTTGGAGATATGACAATACTCTATTTCATGGCATCCTATAGGATAGTAACAATAGTAACAATAGCAAGGCATTGACATAAAAACAAACACATAGTCCAAAAAGAAAACAAGAGATGCCATGAATATATCCTTATAATTTCAGCCAACTGATGCTCAGAAAATGAGATATATTTGAAATGGAATCTTCAGAAAAGTGATGTGGAGAAAATTAGATGCTCCAAGTCTTGGAATAGATATGAACATTTAGACACGAGCGGCATATAGAACTGCAAACAGTCAGGACAAGAACAGAGTTCACAACATGTTACAACAAAAATGTCAACAATATAGGACAAAGTGATAATGTTAAAAAGCTCTGAAAGAGAAATAAGGATTCATTCATAAAGGCAAATCCATTAGAATAAGAGCAAATTTCTCACCAGAAACTCTAAAAGGCTGGAGGTGTGAAATTCTGTATTTACAACCGTGAAAAAAAAAAATAACTGACATCCTTTATAATTGCACTCAGAGAGCTATCCCTCAAAATACAAGGAAAAATAAAGACCTTGCAAAATCATCATCAACAAAAACATTCATGACTATCAAACTAATACTGTAGAACATAGTTAAAGGAACCTACACAAGAAGAGTAAAATAAGCACAAACACCTGTAAAAAGTGAGAAAACAAATTCCACTAAAACAAAAGATGAGCAAATAAAAATCAGAAAATAAATATTAGAGAAAAACCAAGTGACAGTAATCCTTTATTAGTTACATATTATTACCGTAGCTGTAAGTGGCCTTAACTTTCCAATTAAAAATCACAGACTTCCTGGATGCAGTAAAAGACAAGATTCAACTATTTGCTGTTCACAAGAAACCCACCGCACTGACAGCAACCTTCCCAGGCAATAAAAAGATAAAATTTACTATTCCAAGAAAATGCTATCTCTAAGCAAGCATTGGTGCCTATATTTTTACATCCAGAAAAACAGACATCAACCCCACTGTCGGAACACAGTACAGGAATAAAATCATGTGAGGAAAATTCTAAGAGCCTGTGAGAACACTCTAAAGAAAACAGACAAGAGTCTTGTCAACAAAGTTTCTTAAAATACACAGAGTTATTGCCAGAATGTGCTCATGTCTCCCAGGTGCAGTAGATTAGAAGGAGTTAACTTCAGAATATTCATCACAACTACCTATTGGTATTTTTTACATGCCTTTATGGAAAACCTGTTTTTGCCATGTATGGCTTGTCCTTGTGATTGTATATAACTGAATTCATGAAAACTTGACTCAAGTGACCATTCTTTTATTATTATTTTTCTCCTCCCCTCCCATCACCCCCACCCACACTGTTCCCACCCTCCCCAATGTACTCCTCCATTTCTGTTTAGGAAAGGGCAGGTGTCCCATAATTACCAAAAAAAAAAAATATGGCATCACAAGTTGCAGTAAGACTAAGTATCTCTCCATGTATTAAGGCTGAGCAAAGTGACCCAGTATGAGAAGGATCAAAAAGGCTGACAAAAGAGTTGGACAGCCCCTGTTCCAACTTTTAGGAGTCCCACAAGAGGACCAAGCTATACAACTGTAACACATATGCCGAGTGCCTAGGTCAGTCCCATGCAGGCTCCCTGGTTGTTGGTTAAGTCTCTGTGAACCCTATGAGCCCAGGTTAGTTGATTCTGTGAGTTTTCTTGTGGTGCTCTTGACCCCTCAGGCTTCTACAATATTTTCTCCTCCTCTTCTGCAGGATTCCCTAAGCTCCACCTAATGTTTGCCTGTGGGTCTGTGTCTGTTTCCATCAGTTGCTGGATGAAAACCCTCTGATGACAATTTATATCAATCGATGTATACAGCAGAATATTGTTAGGCATCATTACACTAACTTTCTCCCCATTCCAGGCGGGTGTGTTCTATACTAGGTCTCTGGGTAATCCAGCCTGTGTGTTCTGACATCCCTTCATGATAAAAGTCTTGGAGAAACCAGGAACACAAGGGATGTACCTAAACATAATAAAAGCAATATATAGCAAATCAATTGCCAACATCAAATTAAATGGAGAGAAACTCAAAGTGACTCCATTAAAATCAGAAAAAAGACAGGGTTGTCTACTCTTGCCATATCTATTCCATATAGTACTTGAAATTCTAGCTAGAGCAATAAGACAACAAAAGGAGATCAAGGGGATACAAACTGGAAGGGAAGAAGTCAAAGTATCATTATTCATTGATGATATGATAGTATACATAAGGGACCCAAAAACACCACCAGAGAACTCCTATAGCAGAGAAACACCTTTTGTCAAGTGTCAGGATACAAACCTAACTAAAAAAAAATCAGTAGCCTTCTATATACAAACAATAAACAGGTTGATAAAGAAATCCGGGAATCAATACTCTTCACAATAGAATCAAATAATATAAAATATCTTGGTGTAACTCTAACCAAATAAGTGAAAGACCTGTATGACAAGTTCAAGTCTTTGAAGTAAGAATTTGGAGAAGACATCAGAAGATGGAAAAATCTCCCATGATCATGGATCAGTAAGATTAACATAGTAAAAATGGCAATTTTACCAAAAGCAATCTACAGATTCAATATAATCCCCATTACAATCCCAACACATTTTTTTCTGACCTTGAAAGAACAATAATAAACTTCATATAGAAAAACAAAAAATCCAGGACAGCCAAACAACCCTGTACAATAAAAGAACTTCCAGAGATATCACTATTTCTGATTTCAAGCTATACTGCAGAGCTATAGGAATACAAACAGAATGATATGACATAAAAACAGACAGGTCAGTCAATGGGATCAAATTGACATAAATCTATATACCTATGGACACCTGTTTGATTTTTGGACAAACCAAAATCAAACAATAGAAAAAAGAAGGCATCTTCAACAAATGATGCTAGTCTAACTGGATGTTGGCATGAAGATTGTAATCGGGAGACTTTCTTAACACTTGGAGTATAAATTGTCTGAGTCACTAAAGTCGGCTACTGCATGGCACTTTAGTTCACCTCCTTTATTGGCTCCATGTTCCCAGGTCCACCGCCTCTAGAGCAGTGACACCCAACTTTGATTGGAACAAACAGAAGTTCCCTGTATATTGACTATAAGTGAAGAAAAATGCAGTCAATTCCATAAAACAAACACTACTAGAGATGAAGGAGCAGATAGACCCCAATACAATCTTCAGTATGTATAAATCATTTGGACAAAAATTTTCAACAATGGATCTTCAAAATTAAACCATACTGGAACCTTCTCTACTTCTAGTTAACTCTCAAAGTGCCAGGAGCTGCAATGGAGGGAAGCAGGGGAGGAAAAACATTAATGATCTTCTCCAAAGGTGAACCCTATAAACTATAGTTAACACATATTGATACAAATAAAAGACTTGAGGCTGAAGGGGTATCTCAGCTGGTAAAATGCTTGCCATAGATGCATGAACCAGAGTTTGATGCTCTGCACCCATGGAGAAAGCTGCATACAAAGGTACACACCTGTAATCCTAGTGCTGTGGAGGCAGAGGCAGAGGATTCCAGGGCTTTGATGGCCAGCTAGTCTAGTTAAATTGAGATTACCAGGTTCCATAAGAAAGTCTGTCTCCAAAACAAGGTAGAGATCAAGAGAAGAATGCAAATCATCTTGACTTCTGGCCTCTACTTTCACATGCACACACATTTATACACATACCACACTACACTACACTACAATACAACATAATAATAACACTTCATCGGGCAATCATCTGTGCTCCTCATGGCAGGAAGTGTGACTGAAGCAAAGCTATACTGATACTGTTCGAGAAAGCAGCATTCCTTAGAGAGGCGGGCACATATTTATGGGGACATTCATAGCTACATTCTTTTTGTATTGGAAATACTTGCCAGTATTCCCTGTTGGCTACTGACTAGAATTTCTATACAGAAAGATCAACAAAAATAGAATATCTGAGCAACACTAACAGACTACTTCATTCAACAACAGAACAAATTCTTCTTTCAATTGTATTGGGGAACAATGACCAAAAAAAGAACATATTCATATCATTTAGAAAGGCTTAAGAGTTGGTATTATATAGAGCATATTTTCTGACCATAACATGGTAAAATTAGAGACTGATAACACAGGAAAATCTCCAAAAACACAAAAAATAGACAGTCACTTCTAAAGAATCCATGACCCAGAGGAGACCTGCAAATGTTTACCCAGAGGATGCTGGGTAAAGATTAAAACATGACATTACATTTTCCAGCAGAGTGGAAACAGTGCTGAGAGGCAGAGGTAGAGCAATCAGTGCTCACGGACAAGTGGGGGCAGCTCTGAAATCTAACCTAATTTCAGACAGCGACATCTAATGTAAACATCTACCTCAAAGAAAAATAGAAGAGGGGGCGGAGAGATGGCACAGCAGTTAAAATCATTTGCTGCACTTCCAGAGGACCTGCGTTCAGCCCTCCAAACCCACACTGGAGGGTCAAAACGGCTTTGAACTCCAGCTCCAATGGATTGGGTGCCCTCGCCACTGAGGGCACCCATCCACATGTGGCATCCACTCACACATAACTGAAAATTAAAACCAATCTTTTAAGAAATTAGAAAAGGGCAATACAACAAGCAACAAGACAACAGAAAGAATGTCAGTATCATACAGTTCATTCTTCATGAAAAAAATGAAACATTAGATCAGAGGATATAATACTGCACATAAGTGATCCCCAAACTCCATCAGATCTCTTCGAGAGAAGATCAATATTTTCAGCATAGAGATGGGATACAAGTTCAACTCACAAAAGTCAGTAGCCTGTCTGTAAACCAACAGCAAGCATGCTGAGAAAGAGATCATGGAAACAGTCCAATTAACAATAGCCTCAGAGGAAAAAAATTCTGGGGACACACAAAGTAAGGAAAGTAAAAGACCTGTGCAAAGGAAACTTAAAATCTCTGAAGAGAGAAACTGGGGATGACTCTACAAGGTGAACAGGTCTCCTATGTTCACAGACTGGTGAAATTCATTGTGAAAATGAACACCCTACCAAAAGCAATCTACATATTCAAAGTAATCCCAGTTAAAAAAAACTCCTTAAAAACTTTTAAGACTGACAAATAAAAAAGAACATAGTCACGATCACGGATATCAGGGACGAAACAGTTCATGTGACTTCACACCTGCAAGGCAGAGGGGAAATCACAAACAACCTCTGCTCGTAAATTCAGCAATTAGAAGAAATGGCAAAATTGCTCAAAAATCACGGTCTATCAAAATTCAGCCAATATGAAATGCACACTCTGAGTAGGTCTACAGTCAGAGCAGAAATTGAGTTTGTAATTCAAACCTCTTTAACCGATGAAATCTCCAGATACAAAGGATATCACTAGAAGATTCTACCGAACAGTTGTAGAAGAGCTTACAGAAATTATTGTTCATTTATCTCTTCCAGAAAGCAGAGAACATTTCTCAATAATATTATGAGGCTTGTACTATTGGATTCTAAAGCCAGGGAAAAAAAGAAAGGGAGTGGGCGAGCTGGAGATGAGTGAGGGGCAGCTTACTAATATCTTTCCTGAACACACATAAAATTCTCCAACAGAATCCTTTTTAAATTATTTATTTATTTTTTTATGTGTAGAGATATTTTTGCATGCATTCATATTTGTGCCTGGTGCCTATGAAGGCTGGATTTCCCTGGACTGGAGCTACAGTTGAGTGTGAGCTTCTATGTAGGTGCTAGGAACTGGACACTGGTCCTCTTGAGGCATTCTGAACTGGTGAGCCACCTCTCCAGCCCCTCCAACAGAACCTTACTAACCAGATTCAACCATGTATGTTCTTAGTCCACATTAAGAATGAAACTGCCACCAAGCTGTAGGAACTATCCCTTCATTTTTAATACCCACCTTAGCTACAAAGAGCTACCCGGTTCAGTGTTAACCCTCTGGAGGAATCATGTTTGGCAGACAAGAATGTTAGGCTATATGTTCCCAGCTACTTCTGCCCAGTGCAACGGTTTTCTGAGGACCTAACTGGAAGAACCAGGGTTAAGCTATCAGGCAAGCAGAAAGGCCCTCCAAAGTCAACCTTGTTTTGGTTCTGGCCCACGTTTTCCGTACAGTTTGCGGCTACAGGCCTCCACCCTCAACAATCTCCTGGTTCCAGTAGAATCCTTTGACATGTGGTTTCTCTTTGGGATCTATGCAGAAATGTCTATTCATCCCAGCAGACCATGAGATGGATTCCATCCAAGCCTAGATCGCTGAAGCAAAGTGCTTTCTGGGGTTACTTACAGGAGCACCGTGACTCAGGGGCACCCTGTCCTGGCATGGGTGGCAACTCATGAAAGCTGCTTTCCTCCTTTCTGGGAGGAAAGGAACCCCTCTTTTTGTTTTAAGATTGCATCACCAAGGGTCTCAGTGTCTCGATAAGTAGTCATCCCTGGGGCTGCATGGAAAGAATCTTCCTAAGAACAAACTGGTCACAGACAGAGACAGGCCGAGTATTCTTTTCTTTCCTCCACAGTATCTTCTTCATTTTATCTTTTATTTTATTTTTTCCAACTTAATATCTTTATTGATTATTTTGGGGATTTCACATCACGCATCCCTATCACAGTTTCTTCCCGGTCCTCCCACGTCCTTGACTCTGTCGGTTTACCTCGGGGAAACCATCAGTTTCTCTATTTATTTAGGCTGCTAAATTTCCCTTTCTTTATTTTCCTTAAGCCAAATCAACTTAGATGTCTGTTTTTCGAAATTATACATTTATCAAGACGGGACTGGAGCGACCTTGTCCTCTGCGAGCTCACTAACGCCTACTCGCACCCCTTACTCTCTGTTCTACAGTAATTCACTTGCTCTTCCCAAGACGTGGGCAAGCTGGCAGGGATTTACAGCTTCCTTATTGCTTTTTATCTTGGTCCTTCCTTTATGTCTGCCGAAGCTTGATGGTCCCAGGAAGACCCATCTTTCTTTATACCGCGCTGATGCAGCCGTAGATTTCATCTCCTTTCCTTTGACATTGCCGCAAACTACTCACAAGACAGGCAGCAGGAATGCCCGTGCATAAGGCTGCCCTAGGCAACTTCACAGGTAGCGAGAGCTTTGCTTTATGGAAAATGAATAAGTTGAACTGACTGTTAGACAGACACGACTTTTGTTTTTAGGCCACTTAGAGTCCCCACTCGCAGCAGAATGTCCCCTAGCATTTTTTATGACCTCTCTGGTCCCCTACTATGTTGCCTGGCACTCTTCCTCTTCCTGCAACCTCCATTCCTTTCTTAGATTTCTTATTTTCCTGGCGTCTCCACCCAGGGCTCCTCCATCCACCAATCAAATCCCTTATCTCCGTCCCAGTGAAGAAGGCAATACCACTATCCGTTCCTTTTCTTGTCACTGAGAAAATAGCTGACAAAAGAAACTTAGGGGAAGGGGTTTCTTTGGGTTCAGAGTTGCAGGGGATTCTGCCTACAAATGAGGTAGAGGGGAGTAGCAATGAGAGCAGGAGGTGGCTGGTCACGTGGCATCCAGTTAGGAAACAGAACAATGAATGCTCAGCTTGCTTCCTCCTCTGCCTTAGCTTTGAGTTCAAAACCCAAACCTAAGGAATAGTACTGCCTAATTTGAGGCTGGGACCACCCACCTCAATTAACCTAATTTAGATTACACAGCCCTGCCTGGAGGCTAATCCCATGCTGGCTCCAAATCTCATCAAGCTGACAGTCAAGATTAAATACCAGACTCACTCTCTGCCTCTTTCTACAAACCCCAAAGTTCTCATGTAGTCCAAACGATCCACTTTGGTAAGATGGAAGCTCTACTCTGGGGAGGGACGATGGATGGCTAGGAGCGGAAAGCCTACAGAATCGGTGGGAACCCGTTTCTCTCTTTGACAAGTGGTCTCAACGTCATCACTCCAGGTAGCTTGGACTAGATGAACCTCCGCTGTGGAATGGGGAGGGCTGCCTGTGCATTAAGATAGCAGACAGCGTGCACAAACACCCTTCCCCGGCCATAACGATAAGGGCCCAGGGAAGCATTTCAAATGTCCTCCAGGGGTCAAAATGGCCACTAGCTGAGACGCCCTGCTCTAGGGGACCCTCTATAGTCTATATAGAAGAATCAGACCAATAGCATTACAACTATGAGCCTGAATCTGCTCTGTCTGAAAGTCAATGAACAACACACTGCCTTGATTCTGTAACTCCAAATGATCACCAAAAATCCAATTTCAATAGGCAGTTGGAAATCAAATGCATATTCAGTATCCTAATTTGTTTTTTAAAATAATGAACTTTGGCACACAGCTCTGGTGATAAAACTTTAAGGCCATATTAGATAATTAGAATTAGGATGTTTTAAAGATAAGACCATTCAAATTATTAGGGGAGATTTTATAGCTTGTATTGTTTAGAGAACGCATTTTGCTAGAGATACTCTGACTTTCCAAACATTAAGCTTCTCTTTTCTCTCAAATTACTTGTTAACGACGCCATTTTACACCGGGTTCCTGATATTGTGCTCATAAAATATGTGTTTGCCAAACATGACCTATTATGTTGCTCTTACATAAGTATTTTTGAGCATTTCCAAAACCGGATTGGGATCTCAACTGGAGGGCATAAAGAAAAGTAAAGCAATAGATTAGGTGTGACCTGAGCCCGAATGACTGAAACAGTCCTTGGCATTGGACCCAAACTACAGTGTCCAAGAATTTTCAATCCAGAGTTCACCTACCCTTCTGTACCTGATATGAGGTAGGCTGGAAACACTCTAGTTCTGGGAAGCTCGGGTGGTTGTCAAGATGTCTCCAGGGAGCTGACTCAGCAGTGAAGAGCACTTGCTGCTCTCAGAGAGGACCTGAGTTCTGTTCCCTGCACCCACAGGTTGTAACTCTAGTTCCACAGACTCTGATAATCTTGTCTGGTGTCCGCAGTTACCGTATACAATTTGTGCGCACACACACACACACACACACACACGCACATGAACGCACACACACATTTTATGTGTATATACACACACATATATGTATATATATACATATATACACACACATATATATATATACACACACACACACATACTCAGGTTCACACCTCACACATATACACATAAAATAAAACTAAAATATTTTTAATAGGTATCTATGTATGAGCTGAGAATATGACGGGATATATGCCAAACAATTTGTTTCTGCTGGGTTTCAAATCAACTGGTGAGCATCTCATTTAACACCAGGGTCACAAGAGGAAGACGAAGCCCAGCCCCAAGCTGCTAGTGAAACTGAAACTTCTGATTCACCCCACATGGTTAACTCTGGCTCAGGAACCAGGAAGAACCGAGACACCTGGCTGTTAAGAAGGTGACCCAGGGTATTGTGGAGTCGAAAAGCCATCCAGGTGGATTAATAAGTTCTTACAAGCATGGGCCAGAAGGTGTTTTCTGATTGTTTAAAACATGGCTGTATAGAAAGTGATTTATCCAAAAATTTCCAATACCTACCAAGAGCATGCAGTGGGGAAGTGTAGCTGGTCCCTCCCCACATGTTTAAACACCTGCTGCTAGAAACAAGTCCGTAACATCGACAGAAGGGTCTGAAGTCCACGTAAAGAGAGACTGTGGGGGCTGGGGAAATAGATCTCTTATGGGCATACTTGCTGTCTATCATGATGACCTGAGTTTGACCTTCTGAAGCCACATTTTGAAGGTTGGGCCTGGTGGTACAGACTTGTAATCCTAGCACTGGGGAAGTGAGGTCGTGAAGATCTCTGGAGCTGTCTGTGCAGGCGGGAGGTACTTTGGCCAATGTTCTCTTTAGCATTGAGGTTTTTCAGCCTTCTGTGGATGTTTCCCAGTTCCTTGTTGCTTGCAGCTGTTCGTTATTTAGGTCAAGAATATCCTGTGAGTTTGGCAGACATCCGCTTACAAGTTGGAGGAAGTTATGAAGACCATGGCAACGAACAGAAGGAATGGCTGTCATCAAATCCATGACGCTCTACCAAATTGGGTAGGGGGCCTGAAAATATGGGTTTCTTCCTTACAACTGTGGGGCCTAGCAGAAAACCAGCTGAAACAAAGCTAGGGATAAAACTCAGTTGGCAGAGGGTTTTCCTAGCATGCATGAAGTCACGTGTTTGATCCCGGCACTGTGTAAACCCGGGGTAATGGCACACACC